>NC_046337.1:22169025-22256525 GCF_000738735.6 Corvus cornix cornix
TTTTCTAGAATTCTAGCCCTGATCCTTAAAAAAACTCCCTACCTAAGCCTTTCTTTCATTCAATGAAGGGAGAATCACTCCATTAAATGTTATTAGTCTGGTAAACCCCATCTTTTGTTCAGGTATTAGAATACCAGATAATATTACAGCCTTATATAAGCTCAGAGAGAAGAGTTTATTAAATCACTATTTTTTAAAGACTGGAAAATAAAAAAAAAAAGGGGGGGGAGGTCACTATTAAACACATATATATTTTAAAAATACAGGCATCTTGTATCTGTAGATGTATCACAGAATTTAGATGGAGTCCATTGACTGAGAATCCTTGCAAAAACAAAATTAAAGCTGGTTTTAACCAACTCTTCAGAGCACAGAAGTCCAAAGCATAACAACAGTCTTGAAGACATAATTCCTCAAATGTGGCTGAAAATGCACTCCCCCAGTGAGCCATGTTTTGGAAGATGTAGAGACACACCTGGATGTAGAGCCAGTCCCGGGTAACCAGGCATTGTAGAGCTCTGACATCACGTTTCTCAGTCCTGCTGCCCAAGGAATGTTTTTTCCATCTCAGCTATTATGTCAGTGACTGAAATTAAGAGTGGCAGTGATGCCTTAGGTTTTAACTTTTATATTTTTCAAATCCTGTACTGCCTAGTGTAACTCTGAAGTTCCTTGTAGCCTGTTAATTTCTGCTCTCTCGTGCTAGGTAGACATAACAAAGCCTCTCCAGGCCTGCTCTTCAAGGACACCCAGACCATCCTAGGCCCCAAAAGTATAAACCAAAAGTCTTTGAGAGGGGGGCAAGCTGAGGGGAATTACATAATTAAACTGAAGCTTTAATTGGAGAATTAACCCTGCTATGCAAATGAACCAAACCTATAAAAGAGTGAAGAACTCATGACCTGTTGTCCATCTTGGGGTCCATCCTGGCAGTAGCCTCTGGCTCCCCAGGGGGGACCTTTGGAGGCCTTTCAAAGAAACACCTGCCCTATTCCCTTACTCCTGTCTAGTCTCTGTTTCTCGGAGGCCACTCAAGGCATCAGCAGCAGCATCCTTAAACTGAAGAGTGCATTTCTGAAAGCCACAATATTTGAAGGAACGTCCCTTCAGACTCAGTGTGGCAGCCTATGGCACAACCTGAAGAAAGCAACAGCCAGACAAGACATGTCTGTCCTTTACACACCCTGACCAGAGGTCCAGCACCAGTGGAAGGATCTTACAACCACAAAGCCAAGTTTTCAGTGCAGCAGTACTGGCTCAGGGGGAAACCTCAGAGCTTTAACCAAACAAAATACACTATTCCAAATAAGTAGCTGGATGCTCCACTATAAACATGAACTCGCAGCCATTTAACGCTTTATAAACGTGTGTTTAGCCACTGAGCTTTTTGATATTTTGTATCTTTAACAAGCTACCTTCTGAGCCCAAAAGCAAAGATAATGGAGAATCAGCATTAGTTTCTCTGAGGGAAGGCAAAAGGATAACGAGATATATCCTTGTACATTTGGTATGCATATTTTTGGGAGTTATACAACTTCAGTTTTGCAAAGCAATTTTCTAAACTTTCACTGACAAACAAATCTGATCTGAAAAATCTTACATCAGCAGGGTTGGTTTGCAGATGTTATTTGTGCCATTTATTTATCAAAAATAACTAGAAAATGTTTTTAAAACATCATTCCAGACTGTACAAATAGGAATGTGACATGGGCTGTCTATTTTACTTATACTGTTTTACTGCTTCATATTCTGAGCAAACAGAGAGGCTATTTTCCCCAGGGGTTCAGGAGGGCATACTATTTCATTTCTTCAGAAAATTGTTTCTCTGGATTTCAATCTTTTTAGCTAGATATGACAAAATATAATATCAAGAACACTTATGCT
Source organism: Corvus cornix cornix (assembly GCF_000738735.6). Lineage (NCBI taxonomy): Eukaryota > Metazoa > Chordata > Aves > Passeriformes > Corvidae > Corvus > Corvus cornix. Next base: position 22,170,910 of record NC_046337.1, read on the forward strand.
TTTTATCAGCTCTATTTTCAAAGCATAAATAATAGATCAGTATATATTTAAGTCAGGTGACCAAGTCTTATTTCTGAAATCAAATAAGCATTTTGCAATTTTTAAACGATGCTGTACATTTTCACTACAGTATCATTATATCTTTAAAATGCTTTCAAAAGACTAATTTATAAGCACAAAGTGATTTTGAAGATATTTCACTAGTGTTAATAATACCTCACTCAGGTAGCATTCAATTTTCTGAATCCTTGGGTTAATGAGGCAAATAAATCAAAATTGAATAGGCCTAGGCAAAAAAAAAAAAATCAAACAAAACTCGAAACTACATCTATTACATTATACATCCTGAGACTCCTTCACTACTGTTGACAATGGCAAACAATATTCTAGCTCTCAGAATCATTACACTTACTCAGAAACTGAGATTAATCTCACAATCTGAGATTTTAAAATCAAATAGATCAGACTTCATGACTACACAAACATAACACCTTATTATGATATATCAGGAGTATTCACAGGATGTTGTGCACAGTCTTAGTCAAGTAATTTCCATTAAGTGTCCATAATTTCAGCTGCCTACCGTTTCTTTAATAATCCAACAAAGTCCTTCCAGGATTTTACCATTGCAAACTGCTAAGTCTTTTCTTTTAAGATAAGCCTTTAAAAGAAAATACCTTCTGTATCCAGGCTGTTATTCACCATTTTTTAAAAAGCTCCAAAATCACACAGATGTAGGCAAATAGCTGAAACAAACAAAAATCCTAGCATTTCTGAAAAATAAATACTTCTAGTCATACTGCTACAGTAGGAATTGTGGAAAAAATATTACCTTCATCCCTTTCTCTAAAATATGAGAGAAAGGAAATATTTTATAGATACTATAAAAAGGATCCTACTGTTGGGGCATATCAGTGTTGTCAGCTCTTTTTAAAAAATGGTTACTAATATACAATACAGAGAACTAAAGAGGCCTAAGTTGTTACCAGAAGTAATAAACTCAGCATGAGCAAATAATCAACAAATACTGACAGGCAATGAGCAGTTGCCATTGCATTCCTCTTATTATTGTAGTCAAGTAACAAATGCACTTCCCTACCCAGAGTCACCTACCTGCACAAGGGCAGCCTTTCAGCCTAAGGAACTTTACTATGGCCATAGAGCCCCAGTTGAAAAACAAACTTCCTCGCTGAGCTGTCGTAACCATCATCCCCTGCTAAGTCAGCAGCACAGACTTAAGATTTCCATACACACAATATGTACATTTTCTAATGGAAAACTGCAGAAAAGTAGGTTGGGTGTTTTTTTCCAAAGTAAGTTACTACTGGCTATTACCATCTAAAAATTAATGACAGTAAAACAACCCAACACCTCTACTTTTTTGTGTATTGTAAAGGAGTTAAGGGCCCAAATGCTCTCAAGTGGCACAGGCCAAAAGCAACAAGAAACAACACATGAAACAGAAATGTTTGCACCTTGTCCCCAGGTAGCACCTTCCTTGTGGCTTTGCAAAACAATTTGTATGGTCAAGAGCTTGCTTAGGAGCAATTTCTATGATGATCTAATATATTTGTTTTGTATTTCCCCCCTGAGGACAAACACCACCACAATAATTAAGAATTTTCTCTTGCTAGAAAATAATGAGCAAATCTGTTAAAGACACCTTTCCATTGCATTAGAAAAGTTTTTAGTTTTATCAAGCTGTAACAAGTGCATATGTACAACAAGAGAGCAACCTCCACAGGCAGGAATTCAATGACAAACCCAGCCTAGCAAAAGCACCCTTCTGCTCATGGTAGGTTTGCAAGGGACTGGCTCAATTCAGTCCCTATTCCACATCAGCCGCTGGGGTCAGCTGCCTCCTGTGCCCCAGAATGGCCAAATGGTACTGGGGACTAGGAGTTTAGATTTTTGACAGTTTAAAAAAAGACATTGCAAAAGGTGCTGATTTCGTCTCAATACAGAACAAAATAAACATTTCCACAGCTCCTGAATTAAAGTTCAGTGCCTAACTCCAGCACACCAACACTGCTCAGCGCTTGGCTACTGAGGAGGCAGGCATTTCAGAAGAACATGAACTTCTACTTCAAATTATTCCTTTGAGTCCAGGTTGTGGTAGACAACAGTGACAGAAAGTCACCATTCAATGGTTACTCAATTGCTTGCTCAGAATGACACAGTAATTTTATTCTGACTCTTAGTCCACAGAACAGAAACCACAACTGCTATCAGTCCTCTCAAGGCCTTATGCTCTTTGGCAAGGAGTATTGATTTGTGTTTTTATAGCACTACCAGGTAGTAGTTGTGCACTATCATTGTACAAATAATTTATAACAAGCGAGAAAGAACATCTGGAAATAAACCAAATGTATCTTGATCTGCTCAATGAAACATTGCTGGGGTACCTAAAAACAGCCTCTTAAATCAGTATGTGATGCACATCTGAGATGCTCTGATGTTCTGAAAGGCACTTAAAAGCATGTAAACTTGCATTATTACCATGCACATAACCAACTCACGAGTATTATCATGGGAGCAACATGAACACAGTGACATGCCAACTGCCTGCAGGATCAGGCTTTAGCCATAAATTAGAATATGAAACTTAGATTACATTAGAACACAACAAAAATCGTTAAAGAAACTCTCCCAGAAAAAAAGTACGGTAAAAGCCAATGGCACCAGACTCCTTTCTACCACTAAAACAATGTTAATTTGAAAGCCAAGATTCATTTGAAAACGTTCACCTGTAAATCAGAAAGTCCCCAGAGATTAATTTCTGCACTTATGCTAGTTGCAAAAAATATTTAACTTAAAGGCATCCCTCTTTTCCTGAAATAATTGCTTGCAAGATGAGAACTAAAACACAATCTGAAGTGTAGTAAAGGTAATTGCTGCACTTACTGTTCATGTCATGTTGATGTATTACTACGTATCAAAGGTCACAGTTCTGTACTCATACATTATCAAATTTGAAAGAGCAATATTCGAATCCGACCAACCTTTAAACTGCCCAGAATATGTGCAAAAATGGATGTGGGCTAACGTGGGTTTAGAAAAAAAAAGAACCCATGTTTTGGAAGCTGAGGGGTCAATCAAGCCAGACTGACAGGGTTACGTGTCACTTCTGTGCATCTAATACCCTCTTAGATTATCAATGAGGTGCAGTACACTGATCTCAAGCTAAAGCAGCTGTGCTAATGAAAATGAAACAGTCTGAAAAAATTAGGTGATACCGGCCTGTGACACAGGGCAGTACTTTGTGGACAATAATGGAGGAATAAGGACATAAATCACCATTTAGATACAATAAAACCTGTAACACCCACCCTGAAAAGTCTATGGAATCGTGGGTCAAAGTCAGCATCTTTGCAACTCCACAATTCCCTCTGAAGCTGCCACATACTTTCAATCCTGAGTCAAGGCAGGTTTTCCTTGCCTCTACTTCAGCGCACACAACATTTTGCAGTCCTGTGCCAGCCTGACCTCTGAGGGTGGAGAGCTGGCTGCTCATGCCATGAGCCAGGAGTTCTCCCAATTGGTTGTAGCACAGATAAATGGGTCTTATCAGAAACTACTCAGCCTTGAACAACTTTCTTCTCCTACATATGCCAGTCCAACTGGGGGGCAGGGACTGCACTAAAGAGGCAGGGGCACCCTCATTCTTTTTTTGTAACATGCAGTCCTTAAAAAAAGCCAAATAACTACGAAATTCAAGTTGATTGAGTACAGCCAGCACAGACAGAACTGTTAAAACAGAATTATCACTTTAAATCATAAATTAAGCTCAGGTAAATAAATAGCTTTTTCATAATCAATTTTTTTCTTGAGAAGTTACATACACAGCAAAGACAGCATATATTCAAATAAGCTATGCAATTTAATTTCATATGCTTTAAAATCTGCTTCATTTGGTAAAATAGTAAATTTCAAAAGGGGAGAGCACAAGCTCAAATGTTTTCTCAGTTACAAGCAGAAAAGCTAAGACAGACATTTCATGAAGTCTATTAGAGCCTAAGAACTCACACTAATGAATGTTTTTGCCATTGATTTTAATGGAATTTGAACTGCAGGTGATGTATTAGTGAAGGCCACAGCTAGGATTAAAATGATACTTCTGATTAAAGATACTATTTATAGTACAAAAACACACATACCCTTTACTAATGCAACAAGGCTATTACAACAATAGCATCTATAAATATACAGGATCTCCTGTTTAAATAAAAGCTCAACATACAAAAAATACAAGTACAAACATTCCTAAAGAAATAACAACTTTCACATTTCCTTTAAAACATCATTCAAAACAGTTTGCTTAAAATGAATTTTCCTGGTGGTTTTGTAAAATGTTTTTGAGTGCTGAACAAGTCAAAATTAAGTTTCGTCAACTGAGCAGAAGTCCTTGAAGTGATGCAAGGAATTAGAGGGCAGACCACTTGAGAAGAGCTGGAAGGTCTTTGTTGCTTGAGTTTTCTACAAATTCAGCTTCTCTATTTTCATTGAGGCAGGAAAATGGAGAAAGAAAGAGAGAAAGAATTATTATTTCAACATAAGTTACAAATTTAGAGATGACTTTGAATTTACAAATTGAATACCCAAAATTGTCAGCTCTCCAGTATCTGCACCCCTTGTTTTCTCCTATATCTGATTATCTCAGGATTTTGCTGCATGTATTCCTCCCTGGCAGTTGCAATCTCCCTTTTGCAAATTATTTTTGTCACACAACAAAAGGAGAATACATGATTTCACAGTGGCAGAGGCTTATGAAGCCCTCCTGAAAAACATTAGTAATTGTTCACTGAAAATCCTAGCAGTACAATGTGAGGCATATACAGTGGCAGTCTTGAAATAGGTTTATTCCCACGGTGACTACTATGAAAAATAACCAGTATTATGAGACTTGGTCAGGACACCCCCTTCTAACCAAAAATTTAAGTCAGGATCAAATTGATTTTATGCAACCTTGAAAGTTATATTATGATACAGTGCTTTAGATTTTTCACTGTTCCAAAGTTAAATAATCTATCGAGAATCTTTGAAGTGTTTGCTTTAATCTCAAAACCCTATGGTTTGGGAACAAATTATTGTATAATCAATACATTTCATTTTAAAGCCCTTCTCACTATCCTGCCTATCATATACCTCTCTCGGTCTTATTCTTCATAGAATCACAGAATCGTTATTCTTTCAGAGAAAAGATTGAATGTGACCTGACAAGACCCCAGAAAGTTCCACAAATCAAAAGCAATGGTGAAGTCAAATTCCTTGAGAATCGTGATCTTAAGGGACAACTCAATTTCTTTTTTTTTTTTAATGCTTGAGGGTAGCAGCTCCTATTGCTAAACACTATTAGAGCTTATTCTATTTGTTGTGTAAACAAACCTCTAGTAAAAACCTAGTGCTAAGAAATTCCCACCTACTCAGGATGCCATCCTTTTCCTCCAAACACCCAGAATCCAAAGCATGAAGTACACTGAAGTTCAGACTATCAGACAAACTCAACTAGGACACGTTTCTGATGGAAGTTTACAGTTTGACAGACACTTTGGTGCATTACCACACACCAGGGCCTGGAGCCAACCACTCTATGCCAGTCAACCCAATCAGCTGTAATTCCTTGCCTTCATCACCCTCCACAAACCTGAGATATATAAATTCCACCTAAAGGCCACACCGTGGAAGAGAGGAGCACTGCCAAAGACCAGTAAGCATTTCACACACATTTTCCTATCAGTGAATCAAAACTTTCTGACAACCGCCAAAAATCTCTGCCATCCACATATTGCCATTAAATACACTCTTAATAATAAGAAAGCACATGTCATCAATCAAACACAATCCACTGGTCATGGAGCAATCTTTTATTGCCCTCTCATTCTCCAATGTCATTTTAAATCTAATGCCTTCTGCAAGGCTATTTGTCCAAATTATTAGGAATTTTCAAACTTCCAGTTTTAATTCCTAAAAAACTTACTCTCCACCAATGTTTATGCACTTGATGTACTGCAGCCTTTTTTTAAATTAGCCTGTATTAGGCATACATGTTTTCTGTACAGTCTCCTTCAGAGCCTTACTACACCAGAAATCTGGACAGGGTTGCATTTACCAATTCTAGAAGGGAACTGAAACATGAGATGCTGACATCTGAGGCATTAACTTTTAACCATGTGATTGGACAGGAAAGAACCTCTTAGAGAGATTAGGGGAAAAAAAACAACAAACCAAAACAAAAAACAGTCTGTAAGACATGGAAGGAAATGAAGGCCTAAAGATTTTGCATGAGACACTCAGTGAACTGGTCAAATGATTATTTGCCAAAGACACAAAATGGATCTTCAAGGTTACTGTTCTAGTGCAACATTCCCATACAGGACATTCCTTACTCCCTGAACAGCCTTCCTCATTGTAGAAGACCTAACAAAACCTCATTCCAGAAGCAGAATAAATAAGGAGAAGCAGCTTACTCTAAACTTTCTTTACATCCACTACTCTTGTACTGAATGTGTTCAGACTTTATAGAGATTAAGACTTTTAAAATTTTTAATAGCAGACTTAGCTATTGAATAATGGAAGTTTCCTCTAGCCTACTCACTCCTCCAAGCACCACAAATCCACAAGTGCACAAACGTTGCTAAGTTCAGAACCATGTACCAACACAGAAATGTTTCTCCTAGCCTTTGAAGGTTAAAAAGGTTATAAATCTCTCATAATAGCGAGACAGCTTCTTTCTACCAAGTGATTGTCATACGCTTATTCTGGAATTAATTCTAAAAAGCAAACAAACCTCTCCAATATGATTCCTTGTCAATTGCATCCCTATTATTTCTGACATAAGAACATGATATTAACCTGAGTTATGTACTGCCATGTGGTAACAGCCAAACCCTACTACGTTTTCTGAAAAAAATCTCTTCAAGCACGTATTTTTTATTTCTTGATTAAGACTTTGTTCTAAAATAAAAAAAACATTATATCTTCCCTCCCCCCTATATGTTTCCCTCATGAATGACTCTGTCATTCTTTTAAGTCTTCCACTGCCTTGGGGTTCAATCTTCTTGACTTCAAGGCAACCATACCCAACCCTAGTTACTTGCTTTTGATAATCTCTAACCATTCCTAAACCATCAGCTTCTACATTTGCCATTCCTTGGGAGCTTCTTTTTCCTGCATGGAGGCTAAACAGATTTTTTGAGAAATCGTCATTTAGATTCCACTAAAAGTTTTAATTATGTCAGAATGTCGAAGGGCAATCAATTGTGTTCTCCTTTAGAAGAAGTACTAGAATTTAAAATACTATTGCCTTTTTTAACCCTGTTCTGCTCACTTCTAAGTAAAATTTAAATTTGACTGCCCCATTTCAATTTATTTTGAACTAGAATACTCATTTGTCTTTTGTGCCAGAGTTTTTAAGCAGCCGAGATAGCTCCTCCCTAATTTATAAACTATATTTAAATGCAAGGAGATCTCTGCAGTTATTCACAATATTCCACAGTCAATAAAAACACTGCACCAACAAGCTTGCTAAGTATTACTTCACTACCCAACTTAATTTTGCTTTTCATCCCAGCCACAGAAAGAAATGGGGCTCCTATGACATCTTAGAAGTCTGGTCCTGTGAGAAGTCTCAGTACTTTTGAAAAAATTGAGATTCAAGTACATGCCAAGAAGTCAGAAGACAACAAAACATGGAACCACAGTATTTATTTTTTTCCCTCTACTTTCTTCCATCCTTAAGAGTGAAACTGCAACTGGATTAAACATGACTGACAATTACTGTACTTTTTTTGCCTACATACTCCTACTTCCAAGGTTTTTCTGGAGTTACAAAGACATGACTAAGTGTGGCTACAGCAGTTCATTTACAGGTATTTTTGGATTTCGATTCAACTCCTGTTGGACAGGTACCTTTTACTATTGCCACACTTAGAGTACACAGAAGCCAAGAAGCAATTGCTGCAGAAGCAGAATCCTCTTCTCATATTTGTATCAGGACTGGGGCACCCACACTTGGCAGGAGTAACATGCAAATGCTTACTGTAAATTGAGAAAAGCTCAGTCTACAACAGTCATATGTATCATCATGAGCCTGAATTCACCCACAGATTAACCCTGTGCCCGCATTTACTAGAGCTACTTTAAAACCCTGAAAACCTAGAAAGTTAAAAATAGATCTTTCTCTACCAAAATTCTAGGGCATCCTTAACATAATCTTCAAGCCTTCTGAAGCAGTTAATGGAAATGACTGCTCAGACACCTTTTTAAAGTATGAAAGTCTTTCAGAAAATTCTATCATGCACTTAAAACGGACTTCATCTTCCTGTGCTCAAAAGTTTTAGGCATTTTTAGGTCACAAAGCAGGTTTTCACATTCTAAAAAGTATTTGTTTTCACATCAGTTGACTGTCTCTACTTGATCCTTCAGTGATATATTAAACAAAAAGTACCAATCCCTTCTGTGGGAAGTTGCTCATGTCTCATTTAAGAATCTTGGGAGAAATAACACCCCACCCCACTCAAAATACTGAGTCTCCTTTTTCAAAAAAAAAGTTCATATTCCCAAAATCCTAAGAAGCATCAGTTTCTTTGGCAAATGCAGGACATGTGAAAATATACATGTCCCAGGCTAATTAAAACATTGTTAATATATAGATCCAATATCAACAGTTTTCGCAGTCAATTCTATAGATATTACATGCATAACAGCTCAGCCACTGTTTGTCATGGAAGGGACCTAAAATTCTTCTACAAAAGACCAGACACTTCAAATGTACATTTTTAAAAGGAAGTAATATCTGTGCCTAGAGTAACCTTAAGTTCTGAACTGACAGTAATTCATGCCTTCATATCCCCTTTGATGGATTAGGATATCAAATTTTACTTGTTTTTAGAGCTTATAATGTAAGCACATCCAACAGTTAACTGTACTGATTTACTCACATGGTCTGTGATTTTTTTCTCTCCAAAGAAATAAGCCTTTAAACAGATAAATCAGTGAGGTACAAAGTGCAGTGTAGAGATTAACAACTTACAAAACAATAAATAAGCTTCGCCACCTTTCAGGCAAAATTATTTCCATTTTAAATAAATTCTGTAATGTAAAATATATTCTCTAGAAGTATTAAAAGATTAATTCCCCTATCACTTTGTACCCTGTTACTTTTCTCATACTGTCCAACATGTTTGGAAAAGAGACTGTTTTCTTTGTATTCCCAACTAAGACAGTCACACACAAAATGCTTATTTGCTAATTGTTTATGTAAGTATGGACAAGCACCTATAAGTACTCCTTTAATCATATGCCTACATTCTGTCTATTAAGAATAATTAAAATTCAGTAATTAAAATATTAATTGCAATTTACATAGGGAAGCAGAAAAAAAATTCCTCTGTAATCTAAATACAGACCAAACTTGATTCTGACTGATGCAAGGCTGAGCTTCTAAACTATCCCCAAAGAATCAGAAAATTAAGCATGTATTTGAAAAACAAAATTAAGCATTGTTGTTCATGTAACAATTATGTCTTGCATAAAGACATGGATATTAAGGTCACATTTAGAAACATGCTTTTCTTGTAGAAGACTCTTAAGATAGTAAGATTTATGGGGTTTGTTGTCTTCACAGTGTAAAAACCATTTCCATTTGGAACCAAGACAACAGATTAAAACTGGTTTTGAAATTTCCCCTCTTTCTGTAGTAAGATACACAACACTGCACAAAATAATACTTTTATCAGAAGTATTACTAAATCAACCAAGTTACATATGGTCAGCTTTTATTTCTAAAAAAAATATCTGTTTGACTTAGGTACCTCACAGACAGAAAACTTCTAATCCAGGATCCCAGCTGTTACATTTAACAGGAAATGTGTAACAAATGTCCTTATCTTAAAAAGCAATGCAATAAAAAAAAAAAAAAAAAAACATTTTCAGTACTCCAGCAGCAAATATTCATTGCAATTGTAACATTAAATAGTAACAAGTTTTAGGTACAGTTAGAGAAGCCTTTTGACAAATGCACATGCGCTTTCCCTTTCCATCAGGGATCTATTTCTATTCTATCAGAGCCACCTTAGCTACATACAGACATGCTCCTTTTAAGGTGGCACACTCCTTCTGAACTTGCACAAAGTAATGGCAGAATAGCTGCACACAGCAGAACGAATTCTCTTCAGTTTTAGGAATCACAAAGCAAGTAATGCTGCTAGATGTCTTTATTTTCCTTTAACAAAATACACAAAGGCACAAAATTCACTTATATCTTGTAATTATTGTACAGGTATAAATAGTGCTTTGTATTCAAGTACAATCGAGTGCAGAGACTTTCTATATTTTATGTAAACACAAAATAGTTTTGCATGAAGGTGCCTCTGGTTCATCTGCAACACAAACACCAAAGGAGATGCCATTTATCCAAGTGCCATTTAACTGAATTCTGTCAAAAAGTTAGACAATGAATAATATTAACACCACTGCAATGACACTTCCATATGCTTAAGTCAAATGTCGGATGACCCTTTAGCTTGTAAACATCTGTGTATTAAACATGTACTCAATCCATTTTAACAAGGCAGCATTAAAAAGTATCTTAAGTTCACTAGACCAAACTTACTAGGTCAGATGCCATCAGTAATTGCTCTATGTGTGACAGTTAAAGAGATGTCAAACTGTAAGTCACCCTTAGCAAAGCTTGTACTTCGATGTTTTTCAAGACACAAACTAAACAAGGGCTACAACTGTTAGGCTTCAACCAACTACATGGTCTATGTGTTAACTTAAAGAGACATGCTTAGTTTACAATACCCACTTTTACACATAGCTTTGACACACTGTGGCAGTTGAGGCAGTTTAAGCCCAAGCAAGATTATTAAGTTGTACCATTAAAAAAAAAGCTCACCTGAATAGTAACAACAGGCATGAACAAAGCTAAAAACTAGCTACAGAAGGCACTTGAAGTACTTTATTCTGCTTTTATTAAAGATTCTTCACTTTGTTCAGCTGAAGCAGACTCTGAAATAGTCTCTTCAGTTGCTGAAACGTTTTCTGCTTCTTTTTCTACTTCTTCAGCTAGCTTATCATTTAGATGCTCAGAACTTGGTGCTTTATCATCTGTGTCATTTGTCTCAACGATCTGGGCCACATCATCTTCAGATTCTGTGAAAAGAAAAATTACAAAATAGCAAAATTACATTTCTAGAAATTAAGAGGCAACTAATATTCTTAAAAAGCAAATGAAACATTCTGCAATCACATACAGGTTTTGACTAGTAACTGCACGATGTTCTCAACTCGTAAAAACTTTGATTTTTCTAAGACAGTCACAGGTAAAACAATTAAAATTTAAGGAAAAAAAGAAAATACTATGGAAAAGAGCTTAGCTCCCACTAGAAAAATACTTTATTATTTGCATATATTCACCCTCAACAGAAGCTTTCTAAGCTTGTTCACTAATGTGAGATGTTAGACACATGTTAATTCAGTTTCTTTGTGCTTGGTAATGTCAGTTTCATCAACTGTTTTATTTTTTTAATAAGGGTTCAATCTGTACACAAATTAAAACATTCTACTTGATGGAAACTATTTTAAACATAAGGAGTCTGATACCCAGAAAAAAATTCAAACACCAAAAAACCCAAAAAATCCCAACCAAAAAACCCATAAAACCAACCCTAACAAACATATCAAACCAGCCAATGAAAATTACTACATATTCTGTCTTCCATGGAGTAGTGCAGGAAGGTTGAACAGGAATATACTTATTCTTCATCTGGGATGGGACTTTCTTCGATAACACATTTATTTTTAAGATCAAAAACATTTATTTTAAGTACTGCCTCTAAAGTAAATTCCAGCTTCACAACAGGACTTCAGTAGCATATGAAAAGTCATATTTTGAAGTAAGCAAAAGCACTGAAAAACTGAATGTGGTTGCACTAAATGACACAAAGGTACTGTAGAATGGCATTGCTGATGGCAGTTGATTTATTGACTAGTATTAGTCAATACTATACAGTACTAATGCATACTGTGAATGCAAAAAGTTTGCAAAACTGATGCAAAGTTACAGCTCAAAAATGTTAGCCTTATCAAATGTTTCTAACTGCATAGAATCATAGAATGGTTTGGGTTAGAAGCAACCTTAAAGATCAGTCTAGTTCCAACCTTCCCCTAGACCAAGTTGCTCAAAGCCCCATCCAACTGCACCTTGGAAACTTCCAGGGATGGGGCACCCACAGCTTCTGTTGGCAGTCTGTTACAGTGTCTCATCCCTCTCCACAGTGAAAAATTTCTTCCCAATATCTAACCTAAACCTACCCTTTCAGCTCATATCCATTCTGCCTCATCCTATCACTATATGCCCTTGTATAAAGTCCCTCTCCAGCTTTCTTGAGACCCCTTTAGATCCTGGGAGGCTGCTCTATGGTCTCCCCAAAGCCTTCTCTTCTCCAGGCTGCACAGCTCCAACCCTCTCAGCCTGTCATCACAGGACAGGTGCTCCAGCCCTCTGACCATGCTTGTGGCCCTCCTCCAAATTTGCTCCAAAAGGAGAATGTCTTTCTTATGCCAGGGCCTGTTGTTTAACCCAGCCTGCAACTGGGTTGCAGCCCAGACACCTGCCTACTCCCCACCCACCCTCCTGCTACCCTGGTGGGATGGGGAGGAGAATCACAAAAAAAGTTAAACCCCAGGGTTAAAATTAGAACAGTTTAATAATTCAACAAATTAAGATAGTAACAACTACAACAAAAATAACTGTATCTAAGCAGGGGGGCAGGGGGAAGAGAAAGGAAAAAAAATTAAACACATGTGATGCCGAATACAATGGCTCCCTGCCTGCTGACTGAGGCCCAGCCCATGCCCCAGCAGTGTTCAGCCCCTCACATCCAAGTCCCCCAGTTTACACACTGTCCATGACATTCTGTGGTATGGAATAACTCTGGAATAACCCGTCCTGGCTATGCCCCCCAAAGCTCCTTGGGCACCTCATGCTGGTAAAGCATGAAATACCAAGAAGTCGTTGACTTAAAATAAGCACTACTTAGCAATAACCAAAACATCCATGTGTTATCAGTGTTATTCTTGTACTAAATTCAAAACCAAGTACTGTACCAGCTACTAAGAAAAAAATCAACTCTATCACAGCTGAAACCAGGTCAGTCCCCCAAAGCTGGACACAGCTCTCCAGGTGGGGTCTCACAAGAGCAGAGCAGAGGGAGAGAATCATCTCCCTCACCCTGCTGGCCACAATGCTTTTGATGCAATCCAGGACATGGCTGGCTTTCTGGGTTACAATCACACATTGCCAGGTCATGTTGAGATTCCTGCCAACCAACATCCCCACATCCTTCTCCTCATGGCTGCTCTCAATTCCTTCTCTGCTCAGCCTGTATTTGTGCTTGGGATTGCCCTGATCCAGACACAGGACCTCGGACTTGGCCTTAATGAACTTCATAAGGTTCACAGTCCCACCTCTCAAGACTCTCAAGGTCCCTCTGGATGGAATCCCTTCCCTGCACCACACAGCTCAGTGCCATCAGCAAATCTGCTGAAGGTGTGCTCAATCCCACTGTCCATGCCCTGACAAAGATATCATGCAGTGCTGGTCCCAATACCAACGTCTGAGGAAAACAGTGTCAGTCAAGTGCCACGTGTTCGTGTTCATCTAAATGTGTTGGGTGTCTGAAAGTAATCAGACTGCTTCAGGCTGATACAGAATTCAAGCAGAGACAAAAGCTTTAGAAGCACTGCTCTGGCTTCTTGGCCCATGACTGAGTGGAGGAGCTGCTGGCACACCCATGTCAAGCAGACCTTGTACAAATGCCATCTGTCACCAAGAACTTAAGACCCCTCTTCCCACACAAAGCTCCACCTAGCTAGTTCCAGGCTTCATTTCAGACTGCTCAGAGCAGCCCAGCTTCTCCATTCTTTTCTCAGACTCGATCTTTCATTTTAGCAAGTTTGCAGCTGACTCACCTCCTGGTTCCTTCCCTGCTCTCTCAACCACAAGCTGCTCAACACCTGCCCTGGCTTCTTGTTCCAAAATTTTTCAACCCTACTTCTGCCCAAGCAAAATAATGTCCCCAGTTACTTTCCAGCCCATCCCACTCTCTCTTCCTGCTCTTCAATTTCCATCTTGATCCCATCTCTGTCTGTGCTCAATCTTTATCTCCCAACTGTCAGTTTTCTGTCTCATCTCTGCATTTTTTCTTCAGCCTCAAATTCTATGAATAAGTTTGTGCATTTTCCTGCTCCAACCGTCCACACTTGAGTTACATTCCTTTATTGCTACTCTTCAGGCTAGAGTCAAAGAAAGTATGGGATGCAAGGAAGAGGCAGCTCCATGCCCTCTCAACTCATTTGTAGCATAGCCCAACCATTACCTATTTACAGAGTTTCAGTCCTGCAGTCTTCAACTGAATAATGCTTAGCACTCTGCAGCAGTGACTTGTTCTTACTCTGACAAAGGTAAAGAGACTGTTTGCTCAGTCTGATCAAAAGGATGCCAAGCATCTACAACATCTTTGATGTAAGACCTAGGGACAACCACAGCCACCAGCTTCTAATGGAAAGGAGAAAACCTGATGAAATGCATATTCTAACTATATTTAAAGGAAGAGGATGGTGCTTTCATTTTTACATTTCACTAAAAGGTATGGAGACACTGCTTATTTAAGCAAAAATTGACAGGTTTTTTATTAATCTTCCCTTCACTCTGTTCTTGATTAAACTTCTTGAAACTCTCCAGAATATACAGTAATACAAATTTACATGGAAAAATTTGGTCTTATAATTAAGTCTGAGAAAGTTACAAGAAACTAAAGAGTAGGTCCTTTAAATGAGTAGTCAGGGCATTCAGAGTAAGTGATGCTAACTCCAACCATAAACATGATCAGTCTTCATTAAAAATATATAGAGATTCCATTTTAAACACAGCAATTAATGGAAAGCTTGCCCAAAGTCAACCTGATTTAAATACTACACGATTAAAGTCATTGTGAGAGCAGTAGCCAACAAGTGAAAGCTCTGACTATAAACTTAAAAGGATGACAAAAGAAAATGTAAGTGTCCTTGAAGAGTAATACTTAATCCATGATTTTATCAAAGAATGTAGCTTCACTCACATGATCTTAACAACAAACACAGCCCTATGCTTGCTGCATATTTAAGAGCTGCAGCAATGCAACCTTAAAAAACCTGCTCTTGGCTACAGCAGTTTTTCCCCCCAACACTCCTGCTTAACGCTTAGTACTTAGAAAGCCTATGGACTTCACATTCTAAGTAGTCAGCCACCCTTCCTCTTGTTGTAGAGAGCATCTCACTGTGTAACCAGTGAAATCACAATACTGCATCACTATTAAATTAAGTAGAAAATCTCTGTTAAGTGGGAATTCATAAAAATGTTGAAATTGCTCTAAAATATAGCTGCTTGTGCTTTCAAGCAGCTTTGGGACAAGTTTTCTTTGCTACTAGAGCTCCCCTTTAAGACAGATTTCCACATAGTGCCACATGTCTGAAGTATCTTTAAAGGATGTGTGTCCCACAGTAATCTGTTATTGGCTTTGATATCAGAGAAAGCTATTTGTGAAACCTTTGAAACAATTCAGATAATAGCACAGCATCCCCTCTACCCTTTATGTCCTACCAAAAAGGCAACTTACGCTACTCAGCAAAACTGAACTGTGGTTCACTAGAAACATAATAGACTTTTAAATCAAAAAAACTTGTTTACAAGTCATTAAACTCAAGGTGAGTTGATCTGTGTCTGCTTGAGAAATCATTGAGTTCAAGCCTTACTAGTCCTTTGTCTTCCATCAGTTTTATTCCCAGAAAAAGTTTGTTTCATCTGTAACACTTGCCCAAAGCCAAGCTCCACTTGTAGAACTCACAGTGAGCAAACACTTGAAATGGCATTATTTCTGGTAGAGCATTACTGTGAACCCTTCAGTTGAACAACGAGCCAAGTTTCTGCACTTGCCTTTATAATGGAAACCCTTTCAAACATACTAGCAGCTGCTGTATTCCAAGAATCCTTACAAGTGACAGAGTATTAAATCATCATAAAAATATTTGAGCAAGATGGTCAAGGAATTGCATGCAAATCTACAGATATGACATAAAGCAGTCCATGAAGTGCTGACCACTGTGGTGAAGTCTGAAGTTCAAAGACATCTAATGAAAACCTCTGAATATCAGCACCGGATATTCAACACAGAACACTGACAGAGCAAATTTTTTTTTTCAATTTTGTTTCAAAATACTGCAAAATGCTAAACCTGAATCAAGAATACAGCATAACAGTACTAAATAAAGGTAAGGCAAAATTAATCAAGATGCTAAAAGTGGTTCCCCGTTGGCTCTGTCAATACGATCCAAACCTCAGTACATTTAAGAAAAGTACATGCGAAAACCAACTAGCCTTTGACTGGGGGAGGGATGGGGGAGAAGGGGGTGTCGAAATTGAGCCATATATGGAAAGGGTAAGAAAAGAGCTCAAGTGTATTTCTTCACTCTGGTACCAAAATTTCCTACGTTAATCTGCTGAATAAGGAAGCATGATGTTTGTGCCAGTAATCTGCACCAGATTGACAGCTGATGACTCCGTATTTCCAGAGGTTTAAAAAAAAATTCCAAAGTTCAGTGCCAACAGCATGCCCCATAAGCATTCTTCAGATCTCTTATCTACAGGAGTTGCATGTAGCATGCTTGTCACTACATGAGCACACAACTGAAAAAAAGACTTAGCTTCATGCTCTACTCATTAGTCAAAGTAGCTGACTGGTAAAAAATATTTATAGCATTTCTGTATCACATCATACTGCTGTTAGCTATGGTTTAAATGAATTACAGACAAGAGTTGTACTCCCCTGCGTTGTCAACATTGTGGTGAAGTTGGTTTCCTGACGTTAATGTTTGTCTACATCAGTAAGTGAAAATATTCTCTATTCTGGCTATGACAGCAGCTATTTTACTGAGGTGAACAAAAGCCTTCCCCAGAGCTCTACCTCAATGATAGCTTTGTACCTTAAACTTACAATCAAGGGATATGTTCATTTGCTAATAAAACCCAATAGCATGTAAGCAGTTATGTTTCATATTACAGTTCTGATGGAAAAAGTGACGTACGGAAAATATTTTCTCATTCAGAAGAGATTCCTTTGTGGCAAGTCACAGCACGCACTGGCCTCCTCTACATCAACAAGACATTTCTCAGATAACAGTTATGTAAAATACTAAGACATACTCTATGTCTGGCTGCTTAGCAATTACCAAAATAGAATGGTTTGTATCATCTTGGAGAATAAATATTCAGAAAAGATCAGCTACTTAACCCAGAAAACCAAAAGTCTGTATATCCCTTACTTATTTCTTATGCCTCTGCTGCAAAATTTCACCATATACTTCTTATCAGGAAAAGAGAACTCTGCAATGAAGCTCACAGTCGTTTCTTTTCCTGCTGTTTTTAAGTAAAACAGCACATTAATACAAGACAACATCAGAATAAAACAAGTAATTTTCATTATTAAAGGTAAATTGGTAAAATCAAATTTACCGCAATAAATCCATCCTATTTTTTCTGCTGAAATGCTTGATAAAATTCTGCTTCCAAAAAAAAGCAAGTTCTCGCAGTTTTCATTCCTACATCTGAAGTGCTTAAACAGCAATCTCACACTAATTCTCCAGATTTTACATTTTTTACAACATCTATAGACTGACTCAGCATCTCAGACCTATTATAGGCACAGTTTGATAATAATTTCTTTCAACGATAATACCAGATGAATTAGCAAGCACCTCTCCTTAACTCTCTAAAAACCTGCAATAATGGATAATACTCAGAAGCCCTTGAGGCACACAAGAGTTGAGCAGCCTTTTTTAAGGATCTCTATTTGAGTCAGAAAAAGGAAAACAAGCACACTTTTAAAGATCCCAGTAACAAAGTATGTCTTTTTCTGTAAGAATCTTCTAAATTCAAAAGTAGCCAAGAAGCTACTAACCTACCCTCCCCTCGCTTAATCATGATTCTATGATTTAAGGCAAAATGAGATATTTTCATTCTCTTCATTTCATCCATTCGATTTCAGTCTTACTTTCATGTCAGTAACAGCACTTGGACTGAGGTAAGAGTGCAGTATGGCACAGGAAAAGAAACCAACCAGGTTTTCACTACAATGCACCCTCATGAGGCCATGCCCAAGGACATCCACCATTAGGTATGACTCCCCTACTGTTCTTTTGCAGCTTTCTCATGCCAGAAAGTAAAGCCCAATGTTATTTTGTACTCCCTGTTAAAAATAATCAAGCAGAAGCACTCTATTACCCTGTGAGAGTTTCCCACAGTTGCTGTGTGGTTCAGTAGCCTGAACCTCAGCGCTGCACACTATCTGATAGTTTTCCCTCAGGACCCCTGCTTAAAATAATGTGAAGTCCCATCAAGCACTCAACAGCACATCTAACTGGAGATCCTCTGGTTTGAAATCATGATTTCTGGAGTCTTTTAAAACACTGCATCTTCCTGTTGGCTGTACACCAGATGTCTACTGTATCTGCAGACTATAAAATGTCTCAAAAGGAACTATGTTAAATTAAAATGACAATTTGTCTTTGAACTACCTGAAATTAAACACGGCAGTTTTACTAGATTTTCCTGCCCTGAGGAAAAGAGCAAAAGGAACAAAGGCAGAAATTCCAACACACCTCAACCAAACGACCTGCCAAACACAGTGAAAGTTAACTACTTTGGGACATAGTCCCTCCTTAACTATTTCTGTAATTTACAGTGCTATTTTCTATCTGTTTGTGAGTAACATTAGAGTGAAAAAAATTGTTATGCCATCATTTGCACAAGATAATGACCAATATGAAGAAATTTTAGGGTACAGGAAAGAAGACTCTACTATCAACGACCTAAGCTAGGAGCAGAGACAAGAACTGAAAAAATATATAAACTGCACTTACTATGAAGTCAGAATAAACGGTACTATTTCAGTCGGAATGGACCAACAACAATCATCTAGACCAACTGCCCAAGCAACTGGGGGTTGATCAAAAGCTAAAGCATGTTAAGGGCATTGTCCAAATGCCTCAAACACTGACAGACTTCAGTCATCTATCATCTCACCAGGAACCCTGTTTGAGCAGTGTTTTGAGTATTTCAGCTGTTGTCATTCTTACAAGAAAACTTAGCTCAACAGAGAGAGACAATGGGGAATTTCATTAAACTTTTAAAAAAGAGCAGACTTCACGAGATTAGTACATACCTTTTGTCTGCTGAGTCTCCTGGGGCTTTCTCTCTCTAGGTTCTAGAGGCTCAGTTTCAGATCGCAATTCTGTAGATTGCTTTCTTTCAAAACTGAAGTCTGGAAGTCGTGGAGCTTGAGGTCTAGTTTTTCTTGCAGGATTCAGGAAGAAGCAGTAGGCACACCTAAATGCTACACAGAGACACCCAGTAAGCAGCCTCACTAATTAACTTCACATTTCACCTTTATTCCTACACTATCTTCTGATGGTCAAAAATACTAAAAACAGAGAGTTAACTAAGTGACTATCAGTACCAGAGAGTACCTTCATCAAATTTACATATGCTGTTCTATACAGGTCCTTCTCTAAATTGAGCAGGCATTTGCTTTTTGCAAACCTGCTTACTTTCAGCTCTGCTGCACTGTGTACTGCCCAACACTGTGAAAGATTTGACCACAATGAACAAAATAATGCAATTCAGTAGCACCAGATGTTGCCACATGGTGCTCTGTTCTTTCCTACAAAAGAATTACGTTGGCAGATGAATTTTTTTCCCTCCCCTTAAGATGCCACTTACGCCACAACCTGAGTAAGGAGATGTTAGGAATTCCACAAGGTATGTCTCGTTCTGCCTTTTGAGGAGCATTCTGCTCAAGTGACGCTTAATTAAGAAAAAGCAGTTTTGTTTTGTAGAAGTACTGGATACCATTTAATACTTAAATAACTATTTTTGTCCTCCCCACTCTCACCAAGACAAGTAGGGAAGTGGCAATTTCTGGTACAGTGGAGTTGTGAACTAAAATGACATATAGACTACATATCTTTGGTTTCATAGGAAACATTTAGCTTATTCTTACAGTGCAGTATATTTACTCACAAAATTAAACAAAACAAAACTAAATAGAAGATTTAGCTA
Source organism: Corvus cornix cornix (assembly GCF_000738735.6). Lineage (NCBI taxonomy): Eukaryota > Metazoa > Chordata > Aves > Passeriformes > Corvidae > Corvus > Corvus cornix. The sequence goes on from NC_046337.1 coordinate 22,191,065, forward strand.
AGAATCCATAGTTTCTTAAGCATCAGGCTTACACTTGTGGTAGAAAGCAGGCAAAATACAACATCTGTGTTCAATAAAGAGCTGTGTCTGTCTTAAGTTATTGTCAGCCATAAATTCACATATAGGCCCCTAGGGCTTGTTCCCACTTTTTCCAATACGTCCCCAAGATCTTCTTGCCAAAGGAAAATTTAGTTTAAGTTCTGCTAAAAGAGGCACACTTTAATGTTAGATAGTTTCTCAACATGAAACTCTTCTGAGAACCATTCATAGCCAGTAGCAATGTTCAGGGATGTATTGGAGGAAGCTTATTTCTACTGAATAGTTTTCTACACATAAAATCCATGACCTGGAGGTTGCAATAAAGTACTTCTCTAAGTCTTGAAGGAAATCTTAAGATACAGAGTAATAAGTTAGCAAAAAATATCCCACATGAAGTGATATGTCACAATGTCAGTTAAGTACTTAGCTGCAACCAAAATGAAGTATGATTCATGTTTGTTATGAAACATAAGCCAAGTAATAGAGTCTAAAAAAGATTAGCTCTTACCTATATACTCAAACTCCTCCTTCAAAGCCATACCATTGTGAGAAAAACATTGCTGACATATAAGAGCATACCTAGAAAACATGAATAATACATAATTACATACCTTTAAGTAAAAACACATTGAAGGAAGATGTATTTTACCTTACATATTGACTAATACCTTAGATCTTTTCTTCTAAAAGGTGATGTCCACAATGAAATTATTACCCTTGAAAGCAAACTACATCTGTAGATTAAATAATACTTTTTGAAGTTGGTTTAACCACTGTGAAATACTCGCAGCTACACTTTAAATCACAGTTCAACATATTTTTAATATCATCAGTGTCAGAAAACAACACACAAATTAAGCTTTTGTTTCATTAGAATACAGTTAATATGAAAAGTAACCACAGTTAATGTGTTATGTTCTGATATGTCTGGATCGTTCTGAAGGCATTCTGAAAGGCATTTATAGCAGATATAAAGAAAGTGCTGAGGCAATTGATATTTTTTTATTTCAAAATAAGTCATTCACCCACTTGAGTACAGATTTTTCTTTGTATCACACGGCTAATACCACTCAGAACAGAGGTTAGTTTTGCCCAAATATTAGCAGTTTCCCTGCAAAGAGATTTCAACTGAATCATTGAGAAAGAACCATTTCTTCATTACGAAAATTTTGAACAAGTTCATTTGCAATTCTTTTAACCTTGATGTGTCTGGCTTAAACGAAAAGGTTAAGAAGCTTCCTTTCCCCAAAGTGCTTAGGTATTTCTTAAAGAACATTTTACCTGTTCTGAGGACCATCACCAACCAAATATTCAATAACTCTATCCACAACTCCTCTTTCTCGAGGAAGAACAGGTCTTGCCAATGGAGGGCCTGGAGGATGAAGACCTAGAAGACATGAATTATATCAAAATTATTTTCCACTATATTATTACAAATCGTATTTTACTGTGTGCGCTACTGTAACAAAATAATTGCATCAACTTAATATACATGGGCATATTTCTTAGTCCACTAGGAAAGCTGTAAGATTCTTCGACCCACAATAGTTGAAAATTCCTCTTCTGCTCCTTTAGCTTACAATTTTATTAAATCACTCCATTTTTACACCTTGGGCATGTAATTAAATTTCTAATTTCTCAAGAACTTAATGTATCAATAGCATTCAATGATTATTAACATATTTCTTTTTAAGAAAGAACAACTTAACTAAGTTCTCTTCATACACTCTCAACTCTGCAAATTTATACTTCTAGTTTATACCAATAAGTCTGGCAAAATCAATGACAACAGCAGAACTAGAGATGAGGGCAACCTGGTCTCCTGGAAGGTGTCCTGTCCATGGCATGAGGCTTTCAAATAGATTATCTTTAAGATCCCTTAAAATCCAAACCATTCTATGACTTTATGAAGTTGTCACCACTGAAACACCCCCTGGTTTCCGTGTAATTACTATACCACATGAGCATGCCCTCAGTGTGCATTCAGTCTTTACATTAAATCTGTCCAGCTGTTTGTCACTTCGGCAATCCCTCATTTAATGGCAAGTTGGATACTTTCAGATTTATGCTTAGTCAGAGAAGCCAGAAGGCCACTATAAAGATACTATTTCCCCCATGCATTTAACAAACTACTATCAAAACGAAACTCCTTAAAGAAAAGGTAAGAGCAATGGTTGGTACTTTTTCACCTCTACACACAGCAGTTAAATTAGAACACTGGCACAAGTTTCTCTTTCCACAAAGTTTTAAAACATCTGGTCCATTGTATAAGACCAATGCAAACTACCAATTTCCATTTATATAGCTGAGTTCTTATGTCTACTTTCTCTTGCAGCCTTAAAACAGAATAAGCTAGGCCTAACGTAAGCAACTCAGGTCTGAATCATTCCAATGCAAGTGTAGGAACCCAGCGTGCCGAGAATATTTCTCTGCCTGTTTTTAAGGGTTCTTACCCCCCTGAACAACACTGTTTTAGCTTCAAACCTTGGAAAAAATTACCAACAGTTAGACAAGAACTAGAATACACAGTGGTGTGAATTAGGTGATAGACTACTATGTAAGATTGTCACAGGGTGAAAAATTTAGAGGTTTTGGGCTTCTCTCTGTAGTAAATAGATAAGAATAAAAAACATCAAAATGGAGGATTGTTGTTGTTCTCTAAAACTTCTCCTTCTACTACTCCATGTTCTGCAGTAAAAGTAGTTTGGAATGATTGGATAGAAAATGCCGCAGTTCCAGGCTGTGTTACTGAATAATTGTAGGGAAGTGAAAATAATGTACGTTTTTAGTAACTATTGGTTAAAATATCTTTAAAAGGCTGTGTAAATCTTGATAGAAAGCCCTCACTTCTGCTTTTCTGTGCTCTATGCTGTACCAGGGTCACGCTAGTGGCTCTGTTCCTCTGGTAAGACTTAATAAACAACTATCTGGAAGCATTGAAACTCAAGGAAAAGTCTCGGTTTATCTTTGAAACTCCTTGCAAGGACTTTCAGCAAATTCTCTCCCATTCAGAAGGACTTGATTTACGGCACGGTTCAGTGTCATGCAACCATTCAAATAACTAAGTATGGAGAGGAAACATTTTACATTTAAGCACCAGAAGCATTATGTTACAGTACTTTCAACAAACAGTTCTGAGTGTAAGATAATGCAGCATTTGGGGAAAGAGAAGGGAAGACTTAAAATCTATTCCCATAAGAGCTTTATGAATTACATTCAAAGTCCACAAAACAAACAAGCAAAATAAACAGTGTTTGAGTAGAACAACGAACCAGTCTTTCAGAACTCTCAAACTGGGACAAAATGGTCAGCTTCAGCCACTTCAAGACAAAACTGTGACTCCTTGCAAATAAGACTTGGTTTAAACCAATGACAAAATTACTAGTAAAAATGCAGAAGTCCTATACAAGCTCAGGACAGCTAAGAAGGTGAGACAGGAAAAAAAACCAGCTAGTATTAGCAGGTTTTGTACTGAGATGAGCATATGGCAACCTGAAGCCCTGCAAGAACTAAGTATATGTAATTCATAGAAATTAAATAATGGAGGTGCAAAAAGTTCTGGCTTGTAGCTATTCTCACTACATCCAGTAAAAACAAATATAGAAACAGCAGGGCTTAAAAGAAAGGCCTTTAGTAACTACAGAAGTCAGCCTGCAATTCTCTTTTCAATTTGCTGTATGCTTCCAGTGTTTTTCTTGAGATATGTTTCACAGAATCCCCTGTAATGACCAATAAACAAAGAGGAAGTTAAAGGGTAAAACAAACTAAAATCACTGTCTCAATATGCAACAGAGTAAAACAGATTAAACGCACTGTCTAAAAATGCAAAATAGGATTTTTTAAAAATCCAAACAAAGGATAACTAAGAGAGCATAGTTTGTTAGTATGTTGAACTACTTCAGAAGGACATTTGATTGAAAGATATTGTGTTAAAAACAGTTGACTTCAAGCTTTTCAGGATTGTTCAGATTTAGTTTTCTTATAGCAACTTAGCCAGGGACAGCATCAGGACATGCACAATCATAGCTTCCAGCACTTTGATAAACATACAAATAGAAGTAACATGTACCTCTTAAGTAGAGTATTCATAGAATATGATGAGTTGGAAGGGACCCATCAGGATCATCGAGTCCAACTCCTGGCCCTGCAAAGGACACCCCAAAAATCACACCATGTGCCTGAGAGCGCTGTCCAAACGCTTCTTGAACTCTGTCAGGCTTGGTGCTGTGACCACTTCCCTGGGGAGCCCATGCCAGTGCTCTGGGTGAAAAACTTTACCCTGATACCCAACCTACACCTCCCCGACTCAGCTTCATGCCATTTCCTTGGGCCCTGTCACTGGTCATCAGAGTGAAGAGATCAGTGCCTGCCCCTCTCCTTCCCCCATGAGGATGTTGAAGACCACAGTGAGGTCTCCCCTCAGTCTCCTCTTCTTCAGGCTGAAAGCATCAAGTATCTCAGGCACTCCTCATAAATCTTCACCTCCAGACCAGGAGGCAGAGAAAACAGCAAGTCTTACTATTCAATAATCTGATCCAAGATGGGCTTCATGTTTAAACACAGCATTAAAAATAACTGCGAGCAAATTACCATTTCAAGCCTCCTACCTTTCAATCTTCACAGACAGAAGCAACAAAGGAAAAAGTAACTAAGGGCAGAATGTACTACATTGTGGTAAACCTCATGCTCAATGCCACATACAGATAACCTCCATCCTCTATGGCAAATGTCAAACATTGTAGGAATCAAGTACTTTCAGCAGTGCCCTCTTGCAGTGCTACACATAAAACAAGACTAATCTTGACATTAAGGCTGCATTATTTCTAACAGTCTTTCAAGATACATCTTGTCAATATTGGATATTTGACCTAAATGGACTGTCCTAATCTTTAGGAACACAAGAAAATTTGTTCAGAAAATACTGCAATTTACAACCCATCTGTTAAGTAAAAAGATTCCATACTCAACACAAATGTTTTTAAAATTTTTTAAATTTTCACAAACAAGAGAAATGAATTCAAGAGATAACAATCAGTGAATGCATTTCCAAGTTACCCCTGTATTCTGCCCTCAAGCAGGAACCTAGACCCTCACAGCAACAAAACCCTCACAGCAGCAAAACAGAACAAATTCAGTGCAGTATAAGCTAGATTCTGCTAAAGCTGTCCAAAGTAGAGGTCAGGCAAAATTCATTTCCTAGAGCCTCATAAAAACCTAAAAGATCCAATACTTCCATCAAAAAAAGGCACTGATACAATCTGCACTAGAATTAAAGCTCTAGAACAACTTTGTGAATACCTCGTTTACACTCAAATGTTTACTTAGGAATTTATTCAAAAGACCAAGTTTTCATATGACTTGTAAATCACCAATATATGAAGTTTCTAAAAGTCAATAACCAAGGTAAAAATTGAATAAAGTTACCTAGAGTGAAACATCACAACACACTCCAACAACAACTTCAATTACCTGCCTACTAATAACTCAAACCAACCATCCCGGTTCTCATGCTGTTATGGACACCAGTAATTAATATAAACATCAAAAGCAATCATTGTAGAAAGACTGGTCATTTTTGCAAAGCTTGGCAAACTCTCAACTACCTGCTGGTTATTAATTTTCAAACATATGGAAGCTCTGTGGTAATACATGTTAAATTGATTCTCCCCTACAAAATATAGTATAATGAAAATGAATTATTAATCTTCTGTAAAATAGAGATAATTAAGGCTATTCATATTTGTTGCAGGCCATGCATAAACTTAGATGCAATATTGTTCTTATAGATACTGAATTTATGTACTTTTCACTACAGCTACACGACCAAATTTCATACACCTGCAAGGTTTGGGGAAATTCAAGAAAAAAAGAGGACTTCCATATTAACTGACAATTGCAGTGGCTCCCATTGTTATTCATGGTAAAGTAACATGTTTGGTCAAAATACCAGTTACTAGTGGGGGGAAAAAGTGCCTGTAAGGCATTATCACAAAAACTACATTAAAATTTTTAAATCACAAGCTTGTCCTTTCAAACAAGTCAGTTACTTTATTTTCCTTCCTCCTCTAAAACATTTATGCAGTACAGGCTGAATTTCATCCAGCTTATTCAATGTGCCTGAATCTTCCCCAAAGAACAAAGCTATTATACAGCTGATACCTTATTATACAGTCAGCTTCCTTAAAAAGAAGCAGGCAATTTTAAACTCATTATGGAATTTTTGGTAATCAGATATCAGTGAATGTGGTTTGCAACCAAATGACCAATTTCCTGGTGCAAGGAGCTAATTTCTGGTACTTCAAGATAATCAAGACTTACTAACAATTTGCCTTTACAGTTCACTTCAGGGATAAAAACAAATTTAGCAGTTTCATAACACAGGTAAAGAATTACTAACAACAGATAAGATTTAATGGACTCTACAGAGAAGGGAGATCACAACTTTCCATGACAAGTTTATTCCACTCCACTAAGCAACAGGAAAAGGCATTTTAACATTCAGCTTCCCAAGATCTTAGAGAGCAGGTGTCAATATATTATCTACAGGTCTACTTTTAGATTGTATCTTGGAAATTAGTAAGGAAGGACATACAGCTGGTAAGACTTAAGTAGCTTCAAGTAAAAATCAGGAACACAGGGCAGAGAAAAATACTCTTGATCTCTGTATACATAGAGCAAAGAACTACTCCACATTACACTGGTGCTCACGAGATTCTTGGCAAGTTGTACCCCTTCTATTTTCAAGACAGCATTTCATATCTTTTCTTGCCTTGTGATCCAATTTGTCAAACATCCCATGAAGAATGGAAGGCCTGGCACAAACCATCCTTTACACACAGCTTTACCTTCCATGAGGAAAATGAGAACTGTGCTTCCCACCCAAAACTCTCAAATTTTGCAATTCCTCCAATTCCATTTAGTTCATATTCTATTTATTGAAAGTCCATCCCATCTGAATACCAAATAAGAAATCAAGTAAAAAACATTTTCAGGCTACAAAACCAAATTGTAAGGACTACTCATTCCTACCAGATTTCAACCTGTTGCTAGACTTTGTACTCTTGTACCAAAATAACAATGCCTTTTTAGCATTCAGCTACAACACAGACAACTTTTCTGTTGTATTTGGTATTCCACACTTTAATCTATGAGTAGAGGCTGCATGACTATACCTTCTAGAGTAAAAATTTAAATAAATGTCAAAATGCATGTTAAAAAAAATATGTGCAGGGTTTAGTGAGAAGCATGAATGTATTCTGAAAGTGTTCTCCTCTGTACCTGATTTATACAAGCATAGAGCTCTTCTAAACTAAGAACATAAAAAGGTATGCTATATTGTTGACTACAGAATACTGCAAAGTTTTATTGCCATTTAAACAAAGAAGCCATAACAGTTAAATGAGCTCAGGCAATAGGTTTCAGCATCAAAAGGTGCCAGCTGTAAAGAGTTATGGCTAATTGAATATGGAACTCCTGCTTAATCAGATAACTGCTCTGCTATCTCCAAATGAAATGCCATTTCCATACTGTCTGAAAATGGCCTATTTTATTGGTAACCAGAGAAAACAGTATAAACTGTAAATAACATTAAGTGCTGTGTTTACCCATTCCAGGCACTGAAGTAGCAGGGGATCCAGGGCGTCTTGGTAAAACGTTTGATTGCAAGGATACCACAGCAGCTCTTTCCAGGAGCCCGCTCGCAGCTGGTGTCTCTCTCTGCAGATTCGGAGATGCTGGAAGCAGGGACTTTGGAGAGCCTTGTTTAGGAGTTGCAGGTTGAGGTGTAGAAACATTTCTTTGAGCTGCAGTCCTCTGACGAATTTCTGACAAGAACATGTACATACTGAATTTAGTATCTAGCATTATAGGCAAGATATTAGTAAAGGTACATTAATATTGTTATACCATTTAGCAAATTACAGAATCAAACAAAACCAGGAAGGTCTTAATATCATCAGCTGAGCATGTCACAGAAGTAAATACCATGCAGAAGTAAATACCACATAGAATACTGATATTTCAATAGCAATTATCATAACTGTTAAACACTTTGGGCAAAATTCTTCTAGAAGGCAATTAGAGAACAGAACCATAAAGTATCTGCTAAGGCAGAATGCTGGACATATGAATAGTTAGACTCAAACCACAATGCACAGAACTGACCACTTTTTACTCCATGGCTTAAGAATGCTTCCAAGTATTCAGCTTTTCATGGGACCAAAATTACTCAGTCAGTACCTAAAATGCCCAGGCTAAGTGCCCAGAGTTATTTTAAAATATCAGATTGGATAAATGAAACAACTCTAAAAACAGAAGAAAAGGTAATGCTTCTTTCAAGTAATGTAGTTTCACTCACTTGTTTCAGTAACCCTGTTATCAAACCACGTGCATGGATTCTCACAAAGCACGAACGGGCTCTGCTGGAACACATCCCTACTTTTACCTCTTCTCACACCACTATCAGTTAGTATTGAATCACTATCACGAAAACCTTAACATACTTCCTCAGTTGTTCTTACCTGAAGCCAAATATCACCAGAGTAACATACTATGGTTTCAATGCTGTAATAGTCACTATTGCAACAAATTGAACTGAAATGTAACCATTGCTTTAGGTCTGCAGATATTCACATGGTTAAAAAGTACCAGCTTAGTCTCTAAAAGGGACACCCCAGTAACACCCACACCTAAGGCTGTAATACCCTACACAGTTAGCATATAGCACCCAAGTCACTTTGAACAAGCTTGCATGTCTTCCTTCACAGCAAATGGAATTTAACACTACATTTGGACTCTAAAATCATTTCCATGAGTGTCAAGATTAGAGGGATTTTATCTGCTGACTTTGTGTCAGGCTGGAAGAGTTTAAATGCTTCACAGGCAGTTTATAGGTCCACTGGCAACCAGCCACTGGAAAATGGGTGTGCTGAGCCTGAAGGAACGATCCCTGCCCCCAAAAGTACAATACTACCACGCCAAGCTCCTGCTTTGGGTGGAGGAGGGGAGCATGCTACATCGGCTTGCACTAGCTAAGAAAAAGCTGCTATCACTGAAGTACTAGGTCAAACATAACAATTCTGTGGGAAAACAGCCAATCTAGTGCCATGAAAATTGCAACATACATAGGTTATGGTCTTGCCTACTTATCTGTACATATAAATAGGATTAATATACAACAGAAGAAAGAATTAAAATTTTGTTGGTATCACCACTTTAAAAACTACAAGTTAAAAAACTACAGTCTTACTAAAAATCCATCTAGTTCAGTTTCCTACAAAGCAGAACAAATTACTACTTTTCCCCCGCCACACCTTCATGTGCATAGCTGCATTACTTCACACAACTTCATCATCCAAATTACATCACCCCATAAGTCTGAAGGTTCTGTATTTTAACTTGATTTTAACAAGTTAGAAGTTAATGCTTGCCCCCTCACTATTTAAGATGTTCAGAATCTGGAAACCAGGATTAATTGGTGAGGTAGTTGCAGAAATCCCATCAGCTTTTCCTTGGTGACTTGCTTCTAGTTTGAAAACTGCTCCTGGTGTTGAGAGTTTTATCTGAAGTAAGAATTCATTTATGAGGAACCTCCCCATTAACATGTCTTCAAGAGCTTTTTGTGAGAGACATTAGCAGCAACCTTTCAAGTTTTACTACACTAGGACAACTGCATTCTCTCTATGCCATCTGACCAACAGGCATGACCCACCTCCAAATACAAAATACTGATTAAAATCCATGATTTATTTAACCATTATTGTCAAGTTTGGTTTACAGTTTCCAGTCGTGTGTTAGTTTCCAAAATTAGGCTACAAGGTATGTAATTTCTCAAGTCTTCTCTGGTACACATATGTACAAAAAATGAGTGATAAAGCCCAATTCCACTTGTTCCAAGATAATTTTCAACATGTATAAAAAGAGATCATAATCCATTCTTTTTTCATTACAAAACCAAACAAAATTCAAAAATGGATGTTAGTTTTACATTTTGAAGGCTGTCTTACTAGATCATGTGGTTTAAGCATATTAATTTTAATTGCTTAAGAGTTCTGAGTCTGTTTCAATAGGTCATGGCTACACTCACATTTATTCTGAGTCCATAATACACTATTTCTAAGCAATTTCCATGCCGCCAGCAAGAGCTTTGCCCCTTATGCCTGTTCTTTCTGAAGGGTCATTTTTGGCAAGTCTTCTTTAAATGACTTTCAATTAAAAAGATACTGCTACTTTAACAACTCTTTCCCCATATTTTTGTTCCTATAAAGATGCTGAACCAGTACTTTACAGTCAGTATTAGAGAGATGTGCTTCAGTAGTTTTAGTCTCATTACAGAGTTAAGAATGCAAGACTCATTGCTAGTTTCCACAAAATATTAGGTTATGCACAATGCCTTTATTTTTTGCCTTCACTTAGAAGTTCACTTGGCTTTCACTCTATTCTATGATTCATACTTAAGAGAACTTGCCAACACTCTGCTGCTCCCCAAGTAAGAGAAGTCACCAGAACTTGCATTATGAGAAAGTGAGAAACACTCTCCTTGGCAAGACCAACAGCCCATTCATTCCAGTGTTTCCTTTCATAGAGTGGCTGCAGATGTTATCCAGTGACAACACACAAACTTGAATTTCTGATGCTTACATTTCTGATAGCATCCCCAGGATCCATAAATGCATTGTCATGGGCATAGCAAGTAGAGCCCTGTCTCATCATCTTAGTATCACATGTGGACCCTTTACCCATGAACTCCCCTAATTCCTTTTAAATCTGCTGTGCACTTCCACAACAGCAGCCCTAATATTCTTCTGATGTAACTGAATATGATCTATATACTTCTCAAATTGCCTTAAGATACAATGTGTTAGAAATGAGCCTCTTGCAAAGCTCCAGATTTCCGTAATTCCAAGTTACACAGCTTAGCTAAGAAACATGTCCGTTGACCTCAACACTAACACAATATACAGGTACTGCTGATGTAGTTTTAACGAAGTTTTGCCATTTTCCAAGGATTCTCTTCAGTAACGGTATTTGTGTATCCAAAAGTCAACTGCATGAAGACAGACAAATAGCTTAAAAATAGAACACAGTTCAAATTCTGCAGTTACAGGCACTGGACAATTCACACATATAAGCAGACACATTACTTAAGAGGTATCTACTCAACTGATGATTCAGTACGAGCTCTTAAAGACTATTACAATGTTGCAGTGGTGAGGCAGTGATATGTTTCATGTTTACAAGCATAACTATTTTATTTTTCCCTCCCTTTGAAACACCTTGACTTTTGTAGAGAAGAATATATTATTTTTATAGAGCTACAGTACACTGCAGGTCAGTAGATAGTTTACATAACTTGTTGGCTTTAGTATCAAAGCCCAACCAGTAATTTTCTTTCTTCCTCCTCATGCCTATATCCATCTGACAGCCTGCAACCATCTTTTATTGCATTACTTCTAATTCAGGTCACAGAGTGATCTCATTTACAATACACCCCTGCTAACAGTGGTGTTAGCAAAATGAGAAGAACAGGTAACAACAGGATATTGTTGATAAATATTTCACTGCAAATATATACTTACACTATTTTTCTCTATGGCCAAAGTACTGAACAAGCATATATTCACTAACTGTACCCCTCAAAACATTTCTGAACAGATAAAATAGCACTTAAATTTTCAAATTCCTTTCCTTCTGGATTTCCTCATGGTTTTTTTTATGCCAAACACAAGATTGACCTAAATCATCTGTTAAAACTACCATTACTTAATTCAAGCAGTACATGTCAAAATCATGAGAACTGCAAAAAGAGCTAAATACACAGGAAAATTGGGGCACTACCAGTTGTTTTTCTGAGAACCAACTATTACGCAATACTGATTAAACCTTTGTACCAATTAGTATGATGTGCAAGCTTTCATTTCAACCAGTAAGTCAAAAACATACCAACTAATTAACCTTTCATCAGCTGACTCACACACAACATTGTCCAACTTGATTATACATCAGTCATTATTTACCCTCTTTTCAAAAAGACTCCATTAAAGAGCTCAAGAAAATGAGTTCTGTTGCTTAGCTATCTTGTGTCCAAAGTGAGCAAAGACAAGATCAGGGAAGATTTAATGTTAACTTGCTAACAGATACTTTATTATTCCTAACCACTCTAATTCTACCACATACTACATGCACCAAATTATACCACAACCACATAGAATGCAGGTGTCATCTAGTTACAGTAAGTTATATACTGCACAGAACAAAAGCTAATACTCATTTTGGGCAGACATTTAGTGTGAACAGCAGTAAGCTAGCAGGTTTTTTGATAGCGAAAAATTGAAATAATTACTGCATATAACAAGAACAAGTTATTTGGAAATTAAGTCTCCATAATTTCACAAGCCAAAGCCAAACACGGCATGTCCCTTTGAACTATAACACACCTCCAAATAGAATAGACTGACTAACCACTTACATGGAGATAAAAGCTGCACCGATTCCAAATTCAATGTGTTAGAGAACAGATCAGAAAAAATAAAATAAAATTGTGCTGTATATGAACAAAGTTACATTGACTCCTAGAATAATTTAGGTTGGAAAAGATCCTTAAGATCATAAAATCCAACTATAAGCCATGACAACCTAGAAAATTTATTTTCCAAAATCCTTCCCAAAGCTAAACTGCACTTTTATTCAGGTTCAAGCAAGAATGTCCATGCACCCCAAAAAGTTGAATCTCTTTGAAAGAGAACTGTACATTTTCTCAGTTGTGTCCCCACTTAGAGGCTATTGGTTCACAACATGACAGTCTCAGAGAGCATTCTTTGCAAATGAAACTGTACTAAAAGATTCCTTCCACCAAGCCCGAGACCTGTTTCCAGCTGGCTCTAAATAAAAAGTTCTAAAGCACAGTGTGAGCAAACTTCTCAGCAAAAACTGGTTCACAAATCGACTCATACCACACTTATTAATGTAGACCACAGCCTATAGTCACTGGCTCTCAGAAATAATTCTATCTCAGAACCTCTCCCTCCCAGCCCTTCTATTAACAGTCAAGACACAATCAACACAACACAGCATATGCTGGACCCAACTGATCTGCTTTTGGCAGACTCTGGATCAAAAGCAGGGGCACTATGCTTTGAAAACCCAAACACACACAAGACTAATTAATAGAGACTCACCAACTCACTTCTCAGCACTGCTCCTTACACTTACTTGCTCCTTACTGCCTGGGTAGGGGGGAAGAGATCAGTCATGTACCTCCAAAGGAGTTTCAAAACTGCTGCTGCTCTCTTCTTAATAAAGCCAGAGTGACTAAAGACTTATCACCATCTAATTTATAGCTAATTATCTGTAGATTTCTATACAGAAACACATTTCCAGGCAGTTTCATACCCTGGTCAGTGTTACTTGCATTCTATAAACAGATCTGTCACGCTACTACCAGACTATTGGAGTAATTTCTAACATAGCTTAAGGAGGATGAATTTTATAAAGAGTTAAAAAAAGCCAACAGACTACCTACACATTACAGGTATAACAGAAAATTCTTGGCAACCACACAGGAGCTGTATTAAGGCAGAGAACAGAACAGGGTGTCAGAATGGCCCTTCAGCCTGAATAAAACTATGAATGCTGAAGAAATGGAATGATGGGAGAGCAGGTAAGGAGCAAACTTGAAAAAAGCTGTTGTGCCTAAGACACCAGAAGAGATTAAAGCTTCACTATTGAGGTACTGCACAGCAACTATTCACTGTCAATGTCAACAAGTAAGGATAGTTTTAAAACATTTTCATGGCAATTTGAAGCTAAGCAAGAACAATAAACCAGCAAATTTGATGGTGCAGCTTATAAATACCCTTGTCAGTAAATCCAGGTGCTCTGCACCCAACAAAATGACTACTAAGACTGAGAAATGGGAAAAATGGAAGTTTGGTTACTCACAAGAATTTAACACAAAGTTGACAATTCTAATAATAAATTCTAAAGCAATCTGTCTATTTTATGAAAAATTATGCATATCAGATTCTGCAGTTTATTTTGAGCATCAGCCCTTTCAGGTTATAACAGCAAGTTAACAGCAAAGATCTGTCTTAAAGTGCGAGTACAATCCCCAGTAGTATAATACGAGGCAGCCTTCATACTGTGTTCATACAAGTATATTCAGTTTAACTACAGCACAGCATATTACACTCAACCTTAACAAAAATTAACAGTAGTTTGGTCACATAAATATTTGCATAAATACCACCTTTTTAATGTAAGCATTCTACTGTGTGTGATATCTTTAGAGTTTTGAAACTTGTGTGGATAATCTAGAAACAAGGCTTCCTTGAAACACATTCAAGTTTTTTTTCTATTTTTTTATTCAATAGCACCTTTAAATGGAACATCATAAACCGGTAAAGAAGTGTCCACTCTTTGCAACTAGAAAGTAGTTGAATTACGCACCAGCTTCTTTTTCCTCTCTGGGCACTAAACAGAAGTAGTTTAAGCACTGCATTAGGAAAGGTCTAACTAGCCATGAATAGAAACACAATTGAAAAGCTAAGTCAATGAATATTACACTAGATTTGAAAACACCTTAGTATTCTAGAAAAGTTGCAAGTATGCCACAAGGAGTTAATTTTCTCTCAGCTTTAACATCAAGCAGCATTAAATATTCTGCTGTCTAGAACATCAGGCTTTAGTAATAGATCCCTTATCTGAAAAATACAGAACAGTAATGGGCACAGCCTAATGAACAGTCTATTAACCCTAAATAAAGGTCAATTGATCTACAAATTTTATCATAGACAGACTTCTAGAGTGGAAATTGCTGTGAAAGATGAGTATCTATGCTAAAGAGCACCTGTTTTACAGGGCTATTACCTTGTCCAGGTCTTGGGGTTGCAGATGTTCCAGCAGATGGTAGTTCAGTCTCCTGCCAATTAATTATAAATAACATTATCTGAATGCTCAGCTCCATAGCACCTTTCACATAACATCAGTATCAATAACAAGACTCACCTTTCCACTTGATTCTGGATCAAACCTTTCAAGGATTAGTTTAGCAGTCTTGTATGTTTCCTTTTCCATTACTTCCTCAAGCTGGAAACAAAAAGGTTCCACACATCAGTAGAGAATTTTTCAAAGTATTTCTCCCCCACCATAGCACCACAGCCTCCCATTTACAAGCATCTTATCAATGTTACCAAAAGGTGAGGTTCATCCAATGAACCAGTAGCATTTTCAGATACCTGCAGATTTGCTGTATTCAATGGAAAATAAATTTTGCTTCCAAAAAGAGTTTCTGAACACTAATGGACTATTTGTACTTAACAGCTTTATTGCAAGGAAACACCAAATATTGCTAATTGTTTACATATAATGAGGAGAATAATTACAAGCACCAACTTCAATAATGGAATGTGCAAAAATCTATCAGCCATCATTATTGGAAGTTATTAGACATGACAAGCAAATGACAGGCAATTCCTTAGATTTATTTCCTCATAGCACTTAATGCTATTAATTTAAGGAAGGTCGTTAGCCAAGTGCTTTACAGAATAAAGTCCCTGTGCCAATTAACTGCTGTCAGCATCGATTTTAGATTATTTATTAGCAGAAGCAATTAGCTTGCTGCAAATGCTGTGAAAACTCACTAACTAGAGAACAGCCATGGAATTTGCTCAAATGACTTTAAAGGCTAGATCTACATCTTTACAGCAATTCAAACTGCTTTTCAGAAAAAGGAACACGTTAAGAATTTAAATAAAAAAATTTACTGAGAACTATGCATACTTTAGGGAGTGTAATTAAAGCACTTCATTATTACAGCATTTTATTTACAATGCACTCAAGTGGCTTTATTGCTAATACACAGGCTTAATTAAAAAAAGTAATCACTAGTAAAGTATCATTTTAGTGGTTAACAGCCAACATCAGAAGCATCTTAACTTTAAAAGTGAGATAGTTGAAGTTATGACAAATACCTAATATGTATAGAAATTATAATACATTTTACAGTATCTTAAGCAGACCTTTCTAGATATGCTGACTAATGGCCATGTTCAGCTAAAAGTGGGGGCTTTGTTTGTTCTGAAGTTTGCTGTTGGCATAAACTGCAAAACTGAAAAGGTCAGTGGTCAAAAAATTAAATTCTCTCAAACTCATTTATCACTGCTAAAATAACAAATGGTGCAGGTTAACATGAATTTTATGCCATTATTTAGCTAGTGAGAAACTAAAGTTTCAGCCATTCTGCATATACAGACTGTGAAGGAGTTTTACATTTTGACAGACCTCAGGATTACAAATAGACCTCAGAAGCTAAATAAAAATTCACTCCATTTAATGGCTACTGTGTATTCATTTAACACTCACTCCTCCACACATTTCTTGAAGTTTGAGGCAAGGAATACTTTCCAGGCTGTTAATTAAGGACTGTTCAAACAAAAGGGAGTGAAGAAGGAAGTAAAAATCAATTTCCTAAATTTGTATTTCAGCATCACTTTGGAGTTAACCCACTAACTTCATAAAACAAATGCCACACAGTGCAATAAGAGCAGAATTAATGGCCTAATAGGAAAAATAAAGTACTTATTGCTTATAAAAGTAAAAATCGTAAGACAGATTTTTATATAAAGGGGTAAGGCTAGTGAGGTGAAGCTGCAAAGCAGGGAAGCATTAACAGTCAGTGCTAATATCTGGCCAGCAAATCAAAATTTAAAAAACCCAATTCACTTCACATCAATGAACATAAAATGCATGCAGTTGTCTGTATAGCCAAAAAGAGAAATAACCTTCTGCAGGACAAAGTGACCTTTAGGGGAGAGAAAAACCAGAATGCTCCACCATCACTCGACACTTTCTTTATCTAAAGCACTTCCTGCCACAGCAGTATTAGACAGTATCATAGCTATTTGTGGATACATAAGTTTTGCAAATACAGTAACATTATTTTGAAACATAATTCAACTCTCACCACAAGATTCAGATGTCGAAGTTATCCTTCACATTACACAGTTATTGGATAATTCAACGAGTTACTCTTCATATTTTGAAATTCATATATAGCTTTAAAATTCTAGTAAAGCTGAATCTGAACAAGAATTCAATATCACAACTGACTCTTTACAAATTTCTTGAAAATATATAGAAATTGTCAGGATTTCTATAAGCATAGCCACATTTCTCATGCTTTCACTTATAGAATATACTCTTCTAAAGTAAATTGCATCTTGGCTGACAATACCAAATAAAGAACCAAAAAAGTCCAAGTTTACTTACTGTGAGCAAATTAGTGTAATTACTAGAAGAAAGTAAGAGCCTGTGTAAAATTTAAATACTACTTCTATGTTTGCATAGCAGAGGAAAACTGCTTGCGTGCCAACGCAGGAAGCTCATTGATGAATGTAAACCAACACACTGACTTCTGGAACATTCACCATCCTGAAGCATAATCTGGGAAGGGTTAACTTAACACTGAGCACTGGCTCACTAACATAGCAAATTGCTCAACACCTCTTCCTCTTTTTCTGTAATAGTCTTCTCTGAGACCCAAAACTTTTCCTATAAAACCATTTTCTGCTTTCTGCCAAGGGCTAACTTGTAGTCTATCCTTATCAATAAAATTATAATACTGAGCAACCAGAATTAGAAGTGAACTCTCTAAGAAAGTTAATACCAGCCTAATCATGAATTTCTCATGGAATTAATCAAATATTAAAAAAGAAGTATGGAATCACATTCTCTTCATATGAGCAACTGTATCAATGAACTCCTTCCCAACAGGCAACCAAACAGAATTCCTTTGGGAACAACATCAGTTGCCTAAATTGAAAAGTAATACAAGTAATGTATTTTAAGCTTCTTGTAAATGCAATTTAGCAACCACAGACTTAAGTATTGGTGTGGTGCAAACCACTCATTATTCACCATACTACTACGTGAGTTCATGAACTGAGAATTACTTGGTATTTCAAACCCAACTACGAAGAGGTCTTTCTTTATGTTCACACAAAGCCATGACACTCATTCCAGTCCACCATTTAAGATATACCAGTACACATAACAGAAGTTTCATTAAAATCCAAAATAAATCATTTAAGTCACAGTAATCAAGTGTACTCTGAACAGATCCATGCCAACATTAAAACCACCAAAGTAACTGCTTTGCGTGAATGCTACATGAAAGAAATAATTCATTTGACCCATCGTCAGTAAATATGATTTTTAACTGTATTTTGAGTTTCCAACCGCATGTTTGCAGTACTCTAGCATATACCAGGTAGACAAAATGGAGCTTATACAACAACCAACTCCTCGCAGTGTTTTTATCACATACGAAAATTATCAAAATATCAAAGGTTGCCTACACCTAGAATGCTGAAGACAAAGTTGATTAAAGAGTAATTATTTTAAGTAGCAGAACTCATATGCTGAATTTTTTTTCCCATTACTAACATAACTCCAAGACAGCCTTGAAATCAGACTAGTTGGGGGCTTTTTCCTAGATTAACAAATGCAACTTTCTAAACTCTTACCTGAAATGGCTAGGAAGTCTGTCAAAGTCTAATATTACACTTAGCCTACTATTCAGAGTAGCTGAGCAAGCTTCAGCAAAGTTTAATTCTAAAATTAGCAAGGTAATTACTACACTAGCTTCACGACTTTGTCCTCAGGCTAAGAATTATCCTATCTTTAAGACTGCTGTTCCAGGTAAACTCTCCACTAATTCCCCATGGTATCAGCTTGATACATGTCCTACGCCCTTGCTTTAATATGCTTAACCCTCTGAACTTGCTCAACTACCCATGTTCAGGCTTAAGGGCTGACATCCTCATTAACTGAGAAACTCTGAGGCCAAAAATCACAGCTAAAGAGTCACAAACACAACCACAGTATCCCTTATGATCAAGGAGGGAAACAAAGCTGTATCTTGAAGTAGTGCCTTAATTACAGCTAATTAACTTAATCCCTACCCCTAATTCATAACTCAACAAGCTTTAAAGTATTCACTAGGAAAAAAATATAAGACAGTCAGTTCTGTGAGAAATAAGTATTACACAAACTTTAAGTCAAAGTACAGGATAGACAATACTAATGGTAATTTCCAGATGAAGCATCTGTATTTGTCAAGTATTTTACCCACATGAGTATCCACATGACTATCACCAAAGCCAGAACAGAAATTAAACAGAAATTAATTTCTATTGAGCAGTCACTGCAAACCCACAAGGACATTTTATCTAGCCAATGAGGAGCTTACACCATTTATAGGTAAGCCCTGTAACAGCCTTATATCCCTTCAGCATGCAAGTAATGTCTGTAGGGAAAAGGTGGGCCACATCACAGTAAAACACAAGTACTGTAACATTTTTCAAAAGGACAATTGTCTTCAGTATAAGATTGATCCAGCAATTAGGTAGCTGAGCTCCAACAAAGTGAAAAAGCACAGCTGTTTCGACAGGATCTGTGCCTAGGCAACAATTTGCATTACAAATAAACAGGAAACACATAATTTACTTATCCTAGATACTTTGAGGACCACAATGTAAATTTCTTAGTAACTAATCCTATTTGCAAACTTAGCAGCAAATCAGAATTCAACAGGGGAAAAAAAAAACCTCTCCCTCCCCATTATTTCACTTGATTTTTGTTTTGTTTTACTCAAAAGTAGGTTATTCATAGCCAAAGGCACTCCTTAGGAAGTTAATAAAACAAAACAAAATCAAGTCTGAGTATTATCAAAACAAAATTTTAAAGAATGCAATTTTATCAGTGTTTTTATCTAAAACATGAATTATATTCTGTCTTGTTACCTGCATCCCCTTCCAGCTCATTTCAACATATTCTGTATCGTGTATAATTATCTAATTTTAATGCTTAATTGAATATCTTAAATTATGATGAACCTCCTGAGTCCATCTTCTGAGTAAAAAATACCAACACTGCACTGATTCAAGAAGTTGCAGTAAGTCCTCTGTTTCTGGCTCCTTGCTAGGAACCAGGCACCCACAAGACCACGTGATAATCACAGACTGTGAAAAATATCTGAGTTATATGTTACTGGACTTCCCAGAACTCAGTTTCACTAATCCTATTTAGAAGTTTGTCTTTAATGATTAAAGCTTGACTTGCATATATACTAATGGCAATTTATACTTCCAGATTTAAATTCCCCATAGTTACACTATAATTTCATTATTGTTTACAAAGTATTTGTGCAGTTGCTTCATTTTTAACTACTCCTGGTTCTTCTACAGTATGCTGGTTTGATGTTTTGCATATGCAAAATACACATTTAGGTTTTTCCTGACTAATCTTTTATTCAATGCCTTTATTCTTAATTGCTTCTCACATACAAAAATTCAGCATTACTAGTTCTTCTACAATAAAGATTTTCATGATTACAGAAAACTAAACTTAAACTGAAATGAAGACTTTACATTTAAGATTCCAAAAACTCTTTTGTTCTCCACTGCGCTTTTTCGGCTTCAAGAACTTTTCCTTGAACGCTACCAAATGACAATGTTAATTGGAAACATTAACTAATTTCAGTTAAGCAGTTTTCATAAAATAAACGTAACAATGCAGTTGTCATGCTCATTTGTTTCTTTCCCAGAAAATGTAAGCCTCTCAAACCCCTTTGTATCACCACTACAACCAAAGGACACATCCATTTAAATACTAGCAAATCCTCTACACCAAAGGACAATGACATCAGTAGGTTACAGGTTATCTTTTTTACATCTACATTTTAGAAGTGGTAAAACACAGATCATGACATAATACCAGACTCTTATGCAACTCATTTTTGGTACCTTTGTTGTGGGTTTTCTATTAATTTAGCTACCATGGCAAAATCCAGAAGGTATGAGGTGAACACTTTGGGCAACTCATTAATAACAAAGCCTCATAATACAATTTTTGGAGTTTTGGAGGGAGGAGGAGTTGCTTTGGTGGGGTAGGGTTGGGGGGCTGAGAGTGTTAGGGTTGTGGTGGCTTTTAAGTTTTGCCTTACAAGGCAGCTGAAGCCAACCATGTGAGAAAACAGCAAGCTTCCTTATGGAATTATTAAACAGAGAGGAAACAGCTTTCAGTGTTACAAACTTTGCAAAGAGGGCAAGTTATCCAAGACTTGGAACCTTTTCCATCCTAAATTTGTCTAAGATTAAATGTTGATCAAGTTTGGTGCAAATATGTGGCATACACCAGTTTTAGTGGACCATAGCAACGATTTTTTCTTGACATTTTACTTACTATTTTTTTCTTTTGAGATTTTAAATCTTCCAGCGCATCATCTAAAAGAAGAATATTATACATTAGTTTTCAAATATAAATTAAGATAATTTTAGCACACTCTAAACATTGACTTCGCCTTGTGAAATGAGGAAAAATTATGCACTGACCACTACCAACTCTACACATCAGTAAACTTTGTATAAAATAACTAGAGATTTTATGTGAAAATAAATCACTTAAAATGCTGAAATCACTTATAAATTATAGCCCACTGTTATCACTTTACAGTTATAACTATTAAAAAATTTTATGTACCATTTCCTCATTAAGCAAACCAATTCTAGCCAGTGCCCTGCTTTGACCTACATTAAAACTGGTACAACAATGGACCAAATACATTTAATCTCATGAGTCAAAATACAGAAAAAAGCTTGAGGTCTAAGCATTAATATATCTGAGCACCAGATTTACTGGGTTCAGTATTTCCACATAAACCTCTTAACACATACTAGTTTCAAATGCCAGGTCAATTCCAAGCTTCAAAGCTCAATCTATTCCCCCCTTTCTATACATTCAGACTACAGCAAAACCCCCCAGTTTTGTAAGAACAGATACCAGAAGGTCATTCTACTACTAAATGTTAAGAAACTGTTACAACAAGTAGGCACAGCACCTAACCTCTCTAAGAGGAAGAAGAAAGACCAAATGCATGTGGGATTTTCCTGGAAGTCAGTGTTTGGAGCTTGACACTCAAGGAAAACTCACTGTAATAAACCATCACCTAATGCAGAAGATACTCTCTCAACAAATTAGCTTTCTACTACCATCATTCACAGCAAGAAGATTGTAACAATAAACTGTACAACTTTTTACCCCTTCTCAGCTCTACTGAACACTGGCAGTTTACCTATTTTTACCCATTTTTTCAGATTTCAAAGAAAGGAAAAGCTTCATAGAACTATAAGACAAAACCAAAACCAACCAAACTAAATACACTTTTTTTTGTACCTTTATTTATTTGTAAGTAAGTATCCTATACCATTTAAATTTACTTCAGGAAAACTGTTACTTAAAATTAAGGGAACAAATAATTACTAGCAGAATGCAGAAAATCCATTTTGATCAGATAAACCTCTTATTAAATGTCCACAATACTGAAACTGGCATGCACATATCCAAAAGGTTATTTTTTATGCAATAAAAGGGTAACTACAACTATCCGTATTTGTTAATAGGACATGAAAACAAGACCGTATTTAATACTAGGCTGGAGCACAGAAGCTGGACAATTCCAGAAAGTGTGCATCTTCAAATTAGTAAGGTTCCTTTCAATAAATTTTACATTTATATTAGAACACAATCTCACATGTTGCTCCACACAGATTAACATCTTGAAATGTACTGCAATGCAGTGTGGTATCACAAAGCCAAATAAACAGCAGACTACAGCCAACTGTTAATGGCTGGTTACTCAAGAAACTGAAATTGCTTTTGCTACAGAAATGCCTAGAACATCTTCAGGCATAGCCTTCCATGAAGCAATGCAATCATTTTAAAGTGTGGGTGTTTCTTTCTGATCACTGTACCTCCTGTATTCAACAAGAACCTCATGAAACACCTGCCCCTTCTAATGTGGCCAAATGGCAATTACTGCAAAGTACTCTCAAGAAACCAATATATCTCATCTTAATTAAACCTACAGAAAAAAAAAAGAATTCATACTAGAGAAGTCAATACCTGCAATATACCTCATTTCTTTTCTCCACGCTTTGGGACAGATCAGCCTAAATCTCCCTTAACAGTTGTTTGCCTGACCAGTCCTAAAAACTGAAATTCTATCATTTCTCTGCATCGCCTTTCCTGGAGTCTAGCTATAAATTTTCTTCATTCACAGCATCATTCCCAAATCTGGTGTATACTGGTCATCCAGCACAGGGCTTTGTTGTATTAAATAACCACCTCCAGTGTCTCAGTATGTTATACTAACTTATCCCAGAATAAAAACTTAGCTTTGAGCAACTTGGTTGACAGTTTGCTCTCTCAGCGACACTTTCTCCTGCTTTACTGCTTCAACTCTACAGCCGATTTTTCTTTTTCAAACATAGGACTTTTATCTCTGAGCTAAAACACTTCATTTTTATCCAGTCTCTGGAACCACACAAAAATAATCCCTTTTGACATGTTCTATCATCTACTAAACCCTTTAAACACAGGTTCAACAAAAGCACTAGACTTACCTCTATGCTCAAAACAGCAATAAAGACATTTAAGCAAAATAGAAAAACATACTTTTTTTTCCTATTCAGCCATGAAATGCAAATCATTCATTTCACCTTAGAAATGAATCACACAGCACCACGGAATATATGGACAATTTTATTTCTACATAAAAATGTATGTTCTGCACTTGCATATCAAATACAAACATTAAGTTTAAGAAAAATTCTAAAAGTGATGTTTAACTTGTAAGCTGTCACAAATTAAATACATCATGCTGTTCTGCAAGTCATAAAACACAGTGCAACATTGAGGTTTTCCTGTATTATTGCTCACATCACCATGAGATATTGTTACAGGCTGGACTGCTTTCAAGGAAAGTCTCAAATGAATTCTAACTACTGCAGACAAGTGCCACAGATGCTGTTTTTAAATAGCATGCAGATTCATTCTAATGCAAAATTTAACAACTTTTTATATATATTTGAACACCTCCATTACTTTTTGGTTTTGTTACACGACTTCCAATTTTCCTTAGCTCTTAAAAAAAGCAGAAAAACACCTGCTTACACCTTTCCCACTCAGGAAAACGTAAGCATGCTTTGGAGAACTTGAGAGAGAAAAGCTATCTTGACAAATAAATTAGACACATCAGCTACAAATCTCTTCCCTTTTGTATAAGGATAACAGATTAAGACTGCTGGAATACTTGCGAGATGCAAGTATCAAGGGAACTACTACTATTGTTTATATTTCCTTTCCCTGTGCTCCCACTTCTACACCATATTTTATTCCATTACACTTTTGACACATGCAAAGACAGGAGAAAGTTAGCACAATTTTATAAATTAAGTGGAAGGTTAAGCAGTTTCCTTCCTGTTCTTTCATGAATTATGGGGTAGAAAAAAGTTCAGCTCATACTACCCAGCATCAACTAAAAGGCTACTCTTGTCCTCCTGGAAGCCAAATGATCAAAGCATTTCCATTATCATAGCAAGCATCATTCTCAACTAGCTACATATTAAAAAAGCAAACAAACAAACACCACAAGGAGAAAGTACTTACTATTCCTTTCTGTCCGTTTGGAAAAGAAAAAAATGAGCAGTGTTCTTATACACCAGATTCTTTAGAAGACAAAGAAGAATTATATTAATTAAAATATATTACAGCAACCATTTCTGAAATCATTTAGCAAACAGAATACTTACCAGATGAGATTTTATTTTGCAAATACAAAGGACAGAAAACTTCAAACAGTATTTATATAAAAACTAAAAATTAAATCAGCATCTTGTCAACAAGACATCAACATTGCTCTAAATAAAATCGTATTTTCTACTAAAATTGTTACTTAAGGCAGAAATACTAAGGCAGCAGCAGCAACATCATCACTTGCTAAAAAATGTTCAGCTGAAAATTACTTAGTCATCACTTCTTATTTGATACTTTCATAATGTATTTTTTCCAAAAAAAAGAAACTTACCAGTTAAGGCCCAAAATTAAGGCCCCAGAGATTTGTGGGAAGAATTCTAATACCAACGAAAACCATGAGATACAGCTATTGTATAAACGTTCTCCCAAGCAGAATTAACTGACCTGAGTCCTAGTGATTTTAGAGCTCTAGGTCTACTCAGTTTCTGTAGGGTTTCAGCTGACTTAGCTGGAGCAGTTTATGTCAAGATAAACTGATCTATGACCATTTTACATTTGAAAGGTCTCTCTGCAATCATCAGGACTTCATTTGTTTTAAAGCTTAGAATTGCTTATAAGTATTAAGCCAATACATTTCCTGGTAAGTTATTCAGTCTAAGTCAAGGGGCAAACCTCATACATCAAGCTATTCCAAGCATCTTATTTAAAGCGCTCCTAACGTTAATTAAATAATAGAGCCTAAATTAGCAATGTTTCATTTAAGAAAAAAAACAATCATAAAGGCTAGAAAGGTTATCTGACTAACAACATGCATAAGAAAGCACGCAAAAGGCTCTAAGATTTCAAATAGTTTTGACTTAATTCATAAGAACATTGTCTGTATTTATATAATAGTTGCCCAATTAAAAATGTCTTCACATATTAACAACACAACCCAAATTAAGCAAGTTAGATGATGCAACTGGAATCTGAGAGCAACCTATCCAAGGTAGGAAAAACAAAGAAGTTTAACTATTTCATGTTCAAAGGTGTGCTAAAATAACTGATCTAAGAATACAGGTTGATTTATCTGCTTACACAACACAAAACGTGTCTTCATAAACTACCAGAAGAAATAAGTGTTTACGGGGTTTAAATTGCCTTAAATATCTTGTTACACAGGCAAAAGCATTACTTCTTTTTTAATGTATGCCTTAGAGTCTTCTGCCTAAAGCTGTATTCTAAATATGGTAGGACACCATGAAATAAAAAAGCATTTCCACTTTAAGAAATCCAAGATGAAAATTTAATAGCAGACCATTTCAGACCAATTTTACCAAAAAAAAAAAAAACCAAAAAAACAAAAAAACCAAAAAAACCAAAAAACACCATATTTCAGTGAAAATCAGAACACTCAAATTAAAACTAATTCAAATAAAAATCAGTTCAAGAAGAGCACCCTTCTAAAATGCTAACATATTTTTTCAACTGTTCCGGTATCTCAGTATACATTTAAAATTAATGAAGTTATATTCCTAAAACTTAACTTGCTCCACCAACATCAGTAACTTGCTGAGACCCTGAGGGACTGACCTAAGGCAGAAATAAGTTGGTGACTGACTGCAAGCTGGAAAAGGCAGACATACTCCAGTTTGATTAGGGCTGAAAAATCTCTAGAGCTATTACTGGGTGGCACCAGGCATTCAGCATGGAATCACCTCTTGACCGAGAACAAAGACAAGCTGGCAGCTGCTTGCCACTCATATCTGCCAAAAAAAAGCTGAAGAGGAATAGCTTAAAGGAAAAAAGATCTGATAAACAGTTGCAAGTCATAAGAGAACAACAATCTAAGTCCTAGTAAGCTGATATCTAAGTCAGAGTTTTACAGAGAGCCATCCTGAGAAAAACAAGCAGAACTGGAAGACAAACTAGAGAATTGAAGTCCAACATGTAAATTCAAACCACAGCACTAGAAGCCATCACCTTCAATAATAAAATTTCTACACTAATTCTAACACATCTATGCAAAAGGAGGCAGGTAATACTTCCTCTTTTACAAGCTTCTCTATCAGCATGAGCAAGCCTCACACACTAACAACAAAGACTTCAAAATGCTTGTCCTGAAGAACAAAATTAATTCATATTACTGCCAAAGATTAATTTGAGCTCTAATTTCTATATTAATCCTTTCCAGTCAAGATACTGCTGCCCATGTATCTTCTCCACAGGAACCCACAACAGCAGAATATCAGTATATTATGCATAACAAAGTACGACATACAAAAAGCATCTTCAGGCTGGGGGTTTTCTGCACGTTATGCTGACCCACACTCATCAAACTTGCAAGGCCTTAAATATTTACTTTTGACTTTGCCTTTCAAGTCTAAAGCTAAGGCACCTATAAGCCATGCTTTCACACAAAGGTGCTGTACAAATACAGAAGTACTCATGATCATTTCAGCAAATTAGCAAATGCACTGTGTTCCCCGTCGGTAGGAAAGATGCTCAGCAGGCTGCTTTCACCTCCCTGATGGTCTGGAACAGCAAAGCAGCTGTTCAGTGAGGTGGAAGCCCATTTTCTTACTTTTAGAAAAGTAGATTTCTTAGAAAACAAAAGCCACTCATCAGGATAAGCAGCCAATCAGCTCAGTGGAACAAAAATGTAGGCAATTACTTCCTCCAGTTCACATACGATGAAGTCTGCATACCTTCTTGCTGAACAAAACAGTCAATGATTTTCCAGAAAAACAGCTAATTGTGTAAAACTGGTCTTCAATACACTTAGGGTGACGACCTTTCAAGTCAATTCTGTGTTAATAGCCACCTAACACATGAAAGTAAGTTTTTCCATTCATTTTTTATTTTTTCCCAGGCTTTATACACTACATTTTACGTGCAGGTGACATGCCTTTGGTTGCTTCCATATAGTAATGTTACTTTTCAAATTGCAGTAAAAATAAAACCCAAGATAATGCTCTTGTGCTTATACATTACAGCTGTTCAGATACAGCTCTCTAGCCCCAGTATAATTTGGACAAACCAAGTAACTTTAGATGCTATTATCTTTTGATGACAAGACTTAGTTCTATACTAAACCCAGACCCATGAGAGACATTCCCCTCAAAGAAAGTGTCTGCCTAACTACTTGAATTTATTTTAGAAGAAAAAATTCAGCAAGTTATGACATCTCAAGGATTGTCAAAGAAAACCCAAACCCCTGCTGAGATGTATTTTCCATCTCCTTTTATCAAAGAGACAGCAGTTACAAAATAAAAAGGCATATTTACTTACATCAATGGAAATGCAAAAAATGGAAGTGTCATTGTCAGCCTTGCTGTCCATTCGTCAGGAAGACACCACAAATATACAATTAAGCAAGTAATAAGGTAAAGAAGTGAGGAGTAGAGAAGAAGCCTTCCAACCCATAGTTTCTGTAGCCTCTGATTTTTTTCTCTAAATTCTTCTAATGTCTGTATTTCCTGCAAATAAACAGGGTTCAGCCTTTTTAGTGAAATTAGTAGGTAGTTTTACTAAGCTGCCTTGAACTGTTTCCTAAAATCAGCCCTATCACTTTGGTACTTGATTAGAAAAGTCAAGCACCTTTTTGATAAATGACACTACTAAGGTTATGATATGGGCCACTTGCACCTTATTAGCAATTAGTAAGAAAAGTCAAAAATCAGCACTTTTCCACATTTGTAATGCATTAGTATATTTGGGACAAGTGAAAAATACCAGTATCTTATGAATGGCAGTCTTCACAATCACATAAGTCACTACTAACCATACTCAGCATTCTAAAACTTTCATCAGGTACCTGTGGAATTTTAAATGCCTCTAACACTTTCTACTAACATGGGGAATTGCTGAAACCTCTCCATCACCTCACTTGTTTTCCTTTCAGTGCTTTCCTCACGTTAAAAGTGAAATCCTGAACATCTGTATGATGCTTCCAGCATATTAGTAAGTGATGGAGCAATGCTCTGCTATGTGAACCATTTTGACTGGATTTTAAGTGACAACAGAAGTACTCGCACTTTCATTAAAAGGAAAACAAAAATATCAGCAGCATATTTCAAAACAGTTAATTTCCCCACAGAGTACAGACATCTGTCACAAATGCTGGTGAAAAATCACAATGGATTACTGAACAATCTATCCAGTTATTCTGCCCCTGACTTTACTTACCACCACTACAGTTACAACTTCTACACACAAAAGCATACATTGAAGCTTCTCTAATCAACCTGATGAATGGAACTTTGCATTAGTGACATTTTCCATTACACGGGACTTTAACCATTAGTTATAACTGAATTGTGCAATCAAGGCAGCTTAATATTCATTCCCATTTCAGGCTCTCTAAATAAATACTTGCCCTGTAGTTTCTCACTATCTATTATACAGTATTGGTATTTTATAAATGACTAAACAATAAGGGGAAAAAAGATAATTCCTCTGAAATGCAGAATCTCTACTACTGGAATAATTACCAAAATAATTTAAAATTTCATTAGAGTATTTTACCTAATATGAGAGAAATACATGGACAGCAAAAATGAGGCATATTTCTAAACAAAAATCAAACAAAGCACCAAAAAGCAAACACATACCTTATCAATTTTTTCTAACACTTCTACAGTGGAAGGTTTTGCCTGCTTACAAGGGAAAGAACAAAGATATTAATCTCACTTTTAAAAACTCAGTATTTGGAGGATTACTGTACATTAACAGTTTCCTAACAAAAAGACATATTCATAATAGATTAATAAATTATCTATTTTACATAAAGGTAAGAAGTTTTCCTACTTTAATGGTGACAAATAGAAGGGACCATAATGAATCACTATTTTACAGCTGGCATTATTCTTAACAGAAGGCTCCTCTCCTACATCACAAAAAATGAAAACCTATAATGCATCTACAGCACTAATGAATGCGTGGGTGGAAAGTAAAACAAGAACAGAGTTGATGAGTGGAAGAAATAGGCAAAACACAGAGAATATAGAGAGGAAGCCCTAACCTGAGTACTCCAGCTTTTTCTTACTATTCTTTCCATATAAGGACACATAGTATAAATAAATCATAAGCAACTGCAAGTAAGTGTTGCCATCTCCAATAAAATTCCTCATAGGAGCAACTGGAAATCCACCTTCTAGGAATCTTTCCTAATTTCTGAGAATTATCAAGCCACAATCTTTCCCCACCCTTCACACCACAAATTCAAAAAGCATAGCTCACAGTGAATCACCCTTGAAAGTGAGTTTCTACTATACAAAACTGACATTCCACCTAAGTTTCACCTGTAAAGGAGTTTTGTATGGAAGGCTCTGAAGCCAACTGCTAATAAGCAAAGGCAATTCTAGACTCAAACAACTCACACCTGCCAGGAGAGTAGTCAAAAACCTCATGCCCCTTCTTCCTCATAAACTCAGTACACCACTCAAGAACATACAAAGCAGTAAAAGCAGGTAAGAAGACACACTTGTACAGGACTAAGAAGCTACCAAACTTTGTTAAAACAGACAGAAATGTATTCTGCACATATTCATTTTTACCTAGGTCACCAACTTCTCAAGTCACAGATGCTGCAGTCTCTATCCTAATGATGCACCACAAAAGTATTTAGATTTACAGAAAGAGTTAAAACGGTATTTTTCTAAGTTAACCAAGCCAGTGACAGACTGGTACTACAGAGGAAATAAAGGACAACAGCAGTGTTTCACAGCTTACTGATTTAGCAAAAAATGCTTTTAGTCATGATACCTCACTACTGGACTTTTAAGGGACATACAGGAAAAGTTTAGCACTAACATTCAGCCAGCATTAACAGCCAACATGTCCTAGTCTTCTAGAGTAAAGATGACTACATTGTTACACAATGTTACTTACCCTCCACCTTGAAATTAATCCACCCATCTTCTGTTCTGGACGAATGTTGGCAGAGCTATCAATCTTCTACAAGAATTCACAGCTAGAAATAAAGTATTAAGCACTTAGGAGCAATCTAATGACATAATCAAAGACTCTCAAATTCATTCCAACATCTTAAGAAATCAAAATATTGCATAAAGCCATAGTCTTGCTATCTACCTACGTGTTATTTTTAAATCCAGTTTTCTGATTCATAGGCCATCTTGTAAGTCAGTTGATCAGCTCAGATGCGGCCAAAGTCATTTTTATTTTGGAAATACTTAACCAGAGGGGAGTCCCAAAAACACAGGCACAAAGTAACTGCGAAAAGAGACACCAAAATGCTCCAGCAGAAAAACAATTATAAAAACTTAGTACTGGGCAGGATTATTCAAGATACTGATTTCCAGTTGTTTCCTCTGCTTCCCATAAGCATAACTCAGTGTTCCTTTTCAGCTGTCACTCTAGGCATTCAGCACTAACATCCTTCTGTTCATGAGAAAGCTTCTCAAATAAATCTACTTCCTTTTTATGCTCTCATCAGTAAGAATACACATGATAGCACTATTTTCTTTTGTATGCTCAGTTTTAAGTTCAAATAACCAGTTTCAAAGATTTCATCTGCTATACAAAAGCACTACATTGGCAGGTCTTCTCTGCACATCAAATTACACTAAAACAGTTCCAAAGCCGCAAAAGCAGCTCACCTCACCCTACAAACCTGGAACCCATGAACAACACTAATTTGATGATCTGGGTCTAAGCTCCTGAACTAAAATTGTAGCAACTTTCCATCAGAAGGTAGTTGAATCAAGGGACTTTGAACTTTAGGATGGCAGAATTTCTCTCCAATCATTTAATTTACAAGTTTTTTATCTGTTGAACGAAAAAATAATCAGTTCAAAACAACCCTGACAGTAAACTAATACTCAATCCCAACCAGGGCTCAAACCTTTTTCATTCTGGAATGAAACACTAACACTTATTAAAACAAAGCACTGATCTAGCTAGACAGAATAATAATATGTAAGTGATTATCATCTCATTTATTAAGTTTCCTTTGGCCAAAAATGGAAAGGTATATTTCAATCCAAGTTTGTTTTCAAATTGTCTGAGGCTGTTAGAACAAGTTAATATGTATAGGATATGCACTGCTCACTAGCACAAACACTACTGTAGTCTGGTAACCTCATCATCTTTTAAGAAAGCCAAGGACTTCAGAACTATAGGCCCTATTGGTTTCAGAAGTCAATCCTTAAAGATAAGGAAATCCGTACTGGAAATGCCATGAAAATTAAGCTGGAACAGATGGGCAAATTAGCTCTGCTGCTGCCAAATTAGTACCACAAAGGGGTGAGATATGGAAAAAGCAATTACCCCTTGGACTCGAACAAATTCTCAAAATAATCACTACTGCAGCAACTCACCTCAGTAAAACAGCAGTCTTTTTTTTTTTTTTTCCAAACCCAATCCAACACCAAGAATTTTACACAACTGTGACTTTGCAGATACAGGTAAGTTTTTGCATGGCAGGTATTGCAGTAGATCCGTGCATACACTTTCTTCCCAGATATTTCTACAGAGATAGATGGCTTTCATAGTGTTTTGCAATCAAGATACTATGTCAAATAGCCAATTGAGAAGTCTGTAAAGCTAGCACAAAGCTCGCAAATCTAGCTTGCTTTCCTAGCACTGTCACTGCTGTTAGGGGTGGACATAGACACAGAGATGCTCACACAGCCTTTGTTGTGTGCCATTTTCCTTCAAACCATAGTTTGAGAACCTCTCCACTAGAAGTGTTAAAGGATCTTTTGGGAATAGGTCATCCATGAGCTATTGGTGACACTGACTTATATCAATAACACATTCACAGAGCTATTGCTACGCAAGTTTTTTTAAATATCTGGCAAATGCTCAGAAGAGAAACAGGTCTGGCAAGTGTCACTTACACATGTGATTTTACAGGAGCTATGATGACGACAGGCTTTACAGATGCTGCTCTGCAAGTCTATAATACTACCAAAACCCTTCCCCAAAGAGGTATTAAAGGATTAGGGCCACTAGATTCACATTTGCAGTTTAGTCACTGAATCCTCAGTGAGGAGATGGAGAATTTTCTCTGATTTCCTTTTTCCCCTCTCTTCTTTTTGACATGACAACACAACTTGTCTTCAACTGTTTCAAACTCTCCTCCTTCCTCCTTACTTGCCACTCCACATACCCACCACTAATATCCTGCTATTCATGGCAAGAGATCTTCCACATGTTCTGCCTTCCCATTCCCTAACCAACAAATTATTGCATAGCACTTTTCCCTTCTGAAGGCTGCATTCTAGCACAGAGCTGTGCATGCCACTGACTAAGCAGTAGTGCAGTTGGACTTATTTCCACGTCCATTATCACAGATTCAATACACAAGTAAGACAGCTGCAACATGTCCTAGGCTTAAAACAGGCAACAGAATCGTTAAAAACACTGAGAAGAGAATCTTAAGAAAACACTACTACCAATTTTGTTACCTGACTCACTCAAGAAAAAAATAGATAGCAGCTCTTCTACTTCCAAAACATGTACATTATTTATTTAAAAGCAGAAGTGCCAGACTAAGAGACCAGAGCAGAAAAAGCTTCTCTTTTGAAAGAGGCATAAATCCACGAAGTCATCCACGCCCATCCACCCAGGTGGAGAAAATAGCTTCATGATCTCATTACACTTTTATCAACTCAGTCTCAAATTTCTTCAGGCTTGTTAATGTTTTAAAGGTTAGAAGTTCTCCAAAAACTCAGTCTCCTAAATAAATTTCAATAACTGACATGCTGAAATTCAAGACTGAGAAACATCAAGGGAAGACATATTAAAAGAAAAAAAAAAGAAGTTAGCAACTCATAATCAAGGCCTTGCATACAGACATACAGAGCTCTCCCTTAAAGGAATGGGCAATGCTTTTTAAATGGGTGCTTCTTGCAAACTTAGTGACTTCACTTTATGTCAATATTTTTTAGATATTTACCATTACAAAGAAAACAAGTTCTACCTTTCAAGTTGAATCTCCAGTTCTGCTCAGAGTTCTCTCACAATTTACTGACCTCAGAAACTTCCACTGGGACCATAAAAAGTTTCTCCAGATGAGTGCCACAGACAAGGAAATAAGCAAAACCAAACCAGGAGCATCACCCACCACCTACTGCTGGCCTGTCCCAGGACGCCCCAGCTACAACAAAATACTGAACTTTTTTCCATTTAAATTTCGTTTTCAGCTGTTTCTGTCTGGAAGCATCCCACAGAGGTCCTATGCTTTGTAGAGCCTTAATTAAAAAGGCAAATTAGCTCCCACACGGACCGCAAAGCGAAGGAGCGAGAAGTGGGCGGGTCAGGCGCTCTTTTTTGAAACCCAACCCCTGGCAGCCAGCGCGAGGGGCCGCCAGCGGCCGGGGCCCGGCGGCCAGGGAGGGCGGCGGCAGCCCCCGGCTCCTCGGCCCGCCGGCCGGGACAGCCGCACGGCGCCGCCGCGCCCCCTCTTCCGGGCAGGGCGCCCGCCGCCCTTCCCCGCAGCCGGGGGCTTCCTCCTCCGAGGCTGCACCCCGGCCCGCCGCCGCCCCGCTGCCGCCCGGCTGCCCGCGGGAAGAGGGAGGGGGCACCTGCCGCCTTGCTCCGCTTCGTGCCCGGGGACGCGGGGCCGGTGCCTGAGTGCGGTTATAGGGAGCGCCGGGCGCCCCTCTCCCGCCACCCCGCGGCCCTCTCCCACCGCGGAGCCGCTCGGGGCCGGGCCGCGCATCCCGCGCCATCGCGTACCTGCCGCGGACCGGGCCGCGCATCCCGCCCGCCGCCAACGCCGCCGCAGGAGGAGCGCGGCGCCCGGCCGCTACTCCCACCAGGCCCCGCGCGGGCGCGGCAGCCAATCAGCGGCTCGCTGCCGCGGGGGGCGCTGGAGCGGGGCGGGGCCGCGCTGCGGGCGGGCGGGCGGCGGCCGGGGCGGCATGGGGGGTGTGGGGCGGGGCTCCGCTCCGCTCTGTGCGGTATCGTACCCGGCGCTCCGAACCGTACCGAATCGTAGCCCACCGTGCCGTGCCATGCCGGGTAGCCGCTCCCGCCGCGCCTCGCGGCCCGGCCCGGGCGGTGTCGCGCTGTCCCGAGCGGCGCCGCCCGGCCAGGTCGGAGCGGGCGGGTGTCGGAAGGCGGTCACCGGCGGTGGGCCCAGGAACGCTGAGCCCGTCTTCCTGCGGCTCTCGCTGGTCCCTGTTTACAGAAAATAAAGGTGTTTTAACGCAAAAACGTAGGAACGTGAGGGTCAAATGGTCATATGGAGGTTTGCAGGCCTCCTGGCACTCGTGTTCAGCCAATGAAGCAGTGCTGACAAAGAGGCGCCGTGCTGGATGTCCCCTTAGCGTCACAGCAGAGGGCCGCTCTCACTGTCCTCTTCGTTCCAGACGGCAAGTGTTGAATATCCTTGGAGAGAAACAGAACTCTGGGTTTCTTTAAATCGCATTACTGTAATAACAATGTCCTCTCCCTTGGTGCTCTGCTTTCGTCAGTTTTCTTATGTCGCTGACACCCGTCCCTTGCCTCATGCTGAGAGGACGCAGGAACAGAGAGTAAATACTTGCTCTGTTTGCATTATCTTTCTGATGTGCCCTGTTCAGAAGTTTTAGCACTTTAGCAATTACACAAGTGGGTGCATGTGCACAGATGTGGAAGAAAGTCCAAGTCAAAGTGCCTTGTAGTACAAATTCCTATGCAAAAGCTGTACACCTTCAGCTGACCCTGCATTGCTGAACTCGTATGTAACAGTGCATCATAATACAGCCTATAAATGTTGGGTTTTTTCCAGCTGTGGTACATTGACCCTTGTCAGCAGGTAAAGACTCACACATCCTCCTGCTCCTTCCCTCTCAGAAGATGGGGGAAATACTAGGAAAAGTCAGAGAGCTCATGGGTTGGGTTAAAGGAAAGTTTGGTAAGTGAATGAAAGAAAAAAAAGTGATGCAAGGGAAATAACTAATCACTTTCCATAAGCAGACTGATGCCCAACTAGTCTTCAAGCAATTGATGATTCTGGAAGACAAACCCCTCCCACATTCTTATTCTGCAATCCCAGATTTATTGCTGAGCATGACATTATGTGGTATGGAATATCCCCTTGGCCAGTTTGGGTCTGCTGTCCTGGCTGTTTCCCCTCCCAAAATTCTTGCCTACCCCCAGCCTACTCTCTAAGGGAGCAGAGCATGAAAAAGGTAACGCCTCAATGCTGTGCAAGTTCTGTTCAGCAATGGCCAAAGTGTTGCTGTGTCATCAGTGCTGTTTTAGTCACAGAATACAAAACACAGCAGCATATGGGCTGCTGTGAAGAAAATTAACTCGACCCAGCCAGACCCTGTACGTTAATTTTAAAAATCATTCAAACTCAAAAAGAATAGGCAAAGCTTTTAGGCCAGGAGAGGACAAAAAAGATATCCCACCACCTGTCCAGGCAACACAATCAGCTTCAAGCTTTACGTAGGAGAGCTGCTGAGTCTGATCATCTGCCAAGCATTTGTTCTTAGTTTGGACATTGGGAAGTTGATTCTTTTAGTTCCCACCAGTGCTCATTGTGAACCTTGCTGCTCTACATGATCAGATAGTTACAGTACCAGGTAAGTAACAACTTCAGCTGAGAATCATGGTTTAGGACCGGCTTCAAGACGCTTCATTCAAATCAAAATAATGGTGGTCAACAGAGAGCCACTGACCCTACTGGAAATACTCTGCTATCGGTTACAGAGGTCACCTACATATGCAACTTCCTTTTTCTCATTGAGGCCTAGACTGTTCCTTCCTTTCCAAGTGGAAAAAAACTCAGTGACTGAGCCTCTCCTACTCTTCAGGTTGCACTCTAGAGCAACTTCTACTTAAATCCTTGTAACAATTAATATTACTTTGCTGAGAGGATATCTTTCGTTCTTGTTTCAGATCAAACGCAGCTGTAGTCCACTTCTGACTTTGATACTTCAAAGTGGTGTGTTGCTGGAGAGAGGCTGATTTAAATCTTCATCTTTAAGCTAACACATTTAAGTGTGCTGACATCTTTTTCCACGGTCTAGCAGCATATCCACTTAAAATAAATGCAAATAATGAAGATACCATGTTTAAAGGCCTCTGAAAATGCTGCAGGCAACACTAGTGTCTCCACGAATCTGCCTCATTTTTTGCTTTTTTTTTTTTTCCCCAAAAATGTCATAAATACTTTCAAGTCACAACAAAATTGAGCCCTGATTCAGGGCTGAACCAGAGTTGTGAAGGAGATCCCAAACTCTACTTCTGTCCTTGGAGCCTTTTGCAGAGCTTTTTATGCAGGCCTCCACCATGAAGTTCTAATCATTGCTATTCAGCTATGAATCTATTTAACTGGTAATTTAAAAAAGTATTATTAGCTACCATTACTGAGCTTTACATGCAGACAAGCCTCTCATCTGGGTGATGTTATACAATAGCATGCAGCTCCCTGTTTGCTTAAGCACCAAGATATACCTAAAAAAAAGAAATTATGCCCATGTAGCTGCTGAGGATAATAAAACTGAGTATAAAAACATAACTTTGAATCAGCCAGCTTAAAATTTTCATTAATCTGGTTCAAAACTGCCCCCTACAGAGTATTTAAAACTCTTAAATAGATTCCCTTCAAAATCCTTCATTATCAGCAGGATTAGTGTTTAACCTGACTTTGCATAACCACTCTAGCAGCAGAGTACATCTTCAGAATTTTCCCCAGCATCATAGGCAGCATTTAGCGCTTTCAGTCCCTCTATATGCAGAACACTAAACAATCAACTTATTTTAAAAATCAAACAATAAGCTTCTTTTAAAATGTTTTGGTCTCACACCCTAAGACTGCTGTTGAGAAGAGTTTTTCCATGGTAGCATTTGTAGCATTCCTTTATTTTAGCAATATATGTAGCCTAGTAGACCAATTTATTTTTCTAAATAAGTGTATGGGTCTGTACATCATTTGGAAAATGCTGTCTGGTTAAGAGAAACTTAGTGTTGCCAAATGGTGTTTACTTGAGGTTTTTTCTTTAAAACAGACTCTTTTGGACTTCTCTGGCTGGTGAGGCCATGTAGGTGCTGGGGAATTTTAGATGCTGAAAGAGAACTACTGTTTACTTTGCAAATGGAGATGTGATTGCAGCAAATGAAGGTATGTATATAGCCTGAAGATCAGGAACTTCACTACCCATACCACTATGACTATGCTCTGTGCCATCTCACCATGTTTTTCACTTCCCAGTTTTTGAGGATTAGGTGCTGCTGCACATTGCATTGTTCAGACTGAAGCTGGGGTACTGTGCTCCACTTATTTTGTCTGCCTTGGCCGTTCTGTGCTCACTGCTGTACACCACAGGGGACTCCTCAAGAGCACAGCTTCACTCTGGGGCACTTCCTCATGCCCTGTGGGCACCTCAGTGATTAAAGCAAGCCCAAGGTGTTAGGGACACAATCCAGGCTTTCCTTGCTCTGCTCTCAACCTGCAAAGCCACTCTACCACCCCTGGTGGAATAAAGGTGGTGTGGGGTTTGGGTGGCTGCAGCATCCTGCCATCCCATCCTCAGTGGAAGGTACCACAGCCAGTGGTGTTAGTGGACACCAAAATTTAATCAGGACAAGAATGGACGATGTGTCTCAAGGCCTGGAATCTGTTTTCTCTGCATCTTGAGCAGAATGAGTGCTTGCTGATATTTCATAAATGACACACAGTAACTGGCAGACATTTTTGAATGTCCTATGTAATTCAGCTTGGGGGAAAATAGAATTATGTTTATGTCTATTTCATTTATAATATATTTGGAGAAGTAATATAGGAAGAAATTCTTTTTTACCGATGCAAGAAAATACGTATGTAATTAATAACTTTTGTGTGGGCGTATCTGTAGTAAAAGTCACACCAAAGCCTCTACCTAGCTCTTAACTGATGTGACTGATTGTGATGACTCCAGACTACTTTCTTGTCTTGTTTTGTTGCAAGTCCCAGTTAGGACTGAGACTGTGAAAAGAGCTAAAGAAAATAGTTTATATTACAAGGGACAGATAGAACCCTAGTACGAGAATTGCTGAACTAGAAAGAGTTGAGGCCTGAGGGCAGATATAAATTGGTACCTGCAAGAAAGATTAAAATTGGATTAACCAAATGCATAATGTTTAATTTTTGACATTCAAATTACTTCAGAGCATACAAAAAAGGTGGAACTCCCATGCTGGGGTGACTTCAGTGACATATTTTGACAAGATGTGCTTTAAAAATGTTCCACAACAAGAGCACTGAGAAAGATATAATAGTTTTGATTTAATTTTTCATATGTAATAGTATATGCTTCTTTTGATGTTCTGATCCAGCTGTAGTATTTGGAGTGTCAGATGTCTGTATTCTTAGAGCTGCCTCCAGTTCCCTGAGCTTTTTGGTATTTCATCATATATGGCATTTGGATGCTCCATTGCTTTCATTAAGTTCTTTGCATCTGATTCTTGCCAAAAAATTATTACCTCAAAAAGAAATATATAGTCCATCAGGTCAAAAGATATAATTTCAAGTAAAAGGCTCATATAAAAATCTCTTAGCAGTTGCATACAGTCACCAGAAGAAGCCAAGAACAACTTTTCCACTCCATAAAGTATTCTTGTTGTGATTAAGGTCTTTGCTTTTGGTTAATAATATTACTATTATTACTACTTACTTTTGTATTGCTATGGCAACTGTTACTGTTGTTATTGTTACATAACTAGTAATTAATAACTATGTAGTTATTTATTATTACAATTGTTTCTATTATTATTTCTATGGTTATTTTACTGATTATTGTTCTGTCACAAATGTAAACATTTAAAAGCATTAAATTAAATAAATATCTTTCTGTCTTAATCCTCTTGTTTGATACCCTTTTCTCTACTTGGAAGACAGTCAAGTTTAAAGTAGACATGAGAGGTTCTTCTTAATTTGAGTACTATACATCTCTGACAATATGTTTTGGAACATGGTTAAACTTTGGGTTGTTTTTGTGGCACAATGAATTAAGCAAGTGATTTCTTATAAAATACTGAAGTGAATGTGTTCTGTCATTAAGATCTCATGAGCAAACAGAAGAAGCCTAGTGTGAAATTCTCACATGAGAAGGAGAAAAATGGTTTTACCTCTATTTGAGATCAGTCATGCTTCGAATCATATATGAAATTTTAGAAGCAATTATTATATACATGTAAGTACATTCCCTTCCATGATGGGCATGACTTCAAGCTTCTGACCCTTAAAGGCTGTAATGAGTAATTTATGTTTATAGTTATAAAAATTACTATATAAACAATAACTCAATGTTCTGTAAAAAAAAAACCATACTAAATCAATTTTCCCTAGTTTCCAAATGAAAGCATGATTATTCTCATTAAAAGTATTTGAGCTGTACTAATACCTAAGTCAGTTACATTTTTGCTTCCTGGAGCAGCTTGCTCTTTAAACAAATTAGAGTTCTGATCCAACAGGATTCCTCCTATTTAATAAACATGTAAGTACATCCTTAAATTTTATTAACATCTATTTCCTTGAAGCTAAATAAAATAAAGAATACTTTCCAAAAGCCTTTTAAATATGGTTGTGCCTACTGGGCAAAGTTGAAACTACCCCAACAAAATGAGGGCCAAATTATTAAGTAATTTGAATGAAACTTCTGTTGACCTTAAGAGGATTTTTACTTGATTAAGAATAATGGAATTTGGAACCAAGTAAATGTGATTCAAGGGCTGAATGCGAATGTGCTGTTGTTACTGCAGGAAGCTTTCCTTCCAGGGCACTGCGTGTGTGTGCAGAGCACAGGCAAGTGCAGGAAGAGTGTCCCATTTCTGCTCAACCTGACTGCATTTTAATGCTTTCTTATTAGTCAAGCTGGAGAAGACAGGCAATGAGAAGGAAAGTTCTAATCAGTACATATATTTTGCTTTTGATAACTGTTCAAATGGTAGATAGAACATTACCTACAGTAAATGCAGCTCATACATACTCCTGATTGTTACAAAAGCTTACTTTAATGAAGTATTAAATTTACATATAAAATTGTTTTCAGTAAAGTATGAAGAACTGGGTCTGCTAATAAGCCTTGTTCTGGTTGGAAACCAAACGGAACCAAGAGTCCCAGAATGCCAGAAATAGGACAATAAATATTTCTGGCACAATTTCAAAGGTGCATAATGCCAGACACAGACATGTAAAAGTAATGGCAAAGCTCTACAGAGATTATAAAAGAAATAAAATCACAGTTCGTAATTCATATAATCATGTTAAATAGCAGGCTTATAAACCAATTCTTATAATAAAATCCACATGTAGAAGTATCTGTGGTTTCATTCAGTTAAAGATGACAAATATTAGGGCTCCCCTTGAAAGCAAATATATATCTTGCAAGCTGAAGGACAATGAGCAGTTTCTTTGTGTTCATGTTTCGTGGTATAAACTCCGCTAGTCTTTTCACATGTGATTTTCAAATAACTTTTCAAAGAATGTGAAATTTGAAAGTGTTCAGAATTTTTGAACATATTGCAGCTACTGCATATCCTTTACTATGACTATTACTGCTTCAAGTTTACATAATTTAAGATCTGAAATTACAGTCCCATCACATGCAAAACTCCCAGGCAAAGTGATTTTCTCATAGTATGTCATACTAATAAATGTCTGAAGCAGAGCTTGAATTAATTGCATTAGAAGCGTATCAAAAATATTCCCTTTCTCAAAATAAATTTATTTCATTAAATGCATATAGAAGTTGGACAAAAAAGAAGAACTTCTACTGTGATCACTCCAATAATTTCAAATTATAGTATTCAAAATCATTCCAAGCCTCCTTTGGCTATATAGAGGTGCTTAGATAAATTAATGTGTCTTGAATTTTAAAAGCACACTTGGGAACTGGCATTTCAGAGCAATGTGTTGGGTCTTCATTGCACATTTTTGGGGTACTCTCCACATTCCAGTTGTAAACGGACCCATAATCAACCAGTGGGCCCATAATCAACCAGTGAAAAACAAGGCCAGTGATAAAGGTGTTATGAGTCAAAGGTAAAATGCAGATGAGATGTGGGGGAAGAGAAAAATTTGAAATTAAACTTTAGGATTTTAGGCAAAGTAAACCAGAATAAAATGCATTAGAAAATGCTCATTTTCCAGGAGAAGTAGTTGAGAATAAAGGGAGTTACTATAAAATACAAATAGCATGTAGTGCAGTATAGGACTTTTGTTTTAGGGTAAAATATGTTTTTTTGTTAGGTCTAGGTTATTTTATTAAGTGATATACATTTATCAGTACTAGATCAGTTCTTTCATGCCAGAAAATCAGAAAAAGTTACTGTAATACATTTTATGCTTGTCAGTGACTTAAATTCTTTATGAAGAACAGTAGTTTTGCACATTAATTTAATTATCTTCACTTTAAGACAGATGGGTACTAATCTCAAACCCATCAACCTATTGAAGTACAATGAAAACTTTGTTGCTTTCATTGTTAGCTGCCTGTCTTAGCAACTTGTTTTTCAAATCATCACAAGCTCCCTTCATTTTCACAGAAGTTCTAACACCATAGTGCACTGAGAAGACCTGTGAAAAATAGCAATATTTGGCACATTGTTAATTAAATAGTATTGTCTTATTGATGTCTTCTTGATGGATGCTTTTTGCTTCTTTCCCTATATATAAGATATAAACAGTTTGGTGCTGTCTCTGTTTTACGATTGAATGACCTATGGCTAGCAAATTAGATCCTAGGATTCCTGGGAGCTTCCACAGTGAAAATATCCCTCTCCTATTTTATAATGTAGTAAGTTATATCTCTCTGATATATGCATTGACAAATTATAGGCTTTCCTATTTGAATTGTTTGCTTACTCTTTGATTTACCAAGAAAACTTTCAGAAATGCTTCAGGTGGGATACTGCAAGGGATCTGATTTTCAGGAAGTGCTAATTGCCTAACCTTAGAAAATCAAGGGGATTTAAATGTCAGGAGCAGAGGAATCCATTCATACTTGCTAGGTATTTTTTTTTTATCTTGACCTATGCATCCTCCTGGTTTTGTCTAATTTTTAGGAAAATAATTTCTGAGGTATGTAAATTATTTTCCCTTTTTGTTGTAATATAGCTTAAAATTAACAGTCAAAATAAATCATTACATTATTGCTGAGAAAAGTGCAGGCACCACACATATTTCTAACAATCTATAAATGCATTCCTACAAACTTGTTTATTGGATAAGTCTGGCCATAAATTGGCCGGGACACAGAACTTTATATGAAAAAAGCAGAACATTGAACAAAAACGTTATATGTCCATGGTATTAGATTTAAAGTAAAGTAACCACAAACTCCTAAACATGAATCCCAAAACTCACAGTCTTTATAATGAAAGGAAAAGACCACATCATATAACTGTCTTAGCTAGGCAA
The DNA here is from genome assembly GCF_000738735.6 of Corvus cornix cornix. NCBI lineage: Eukaryota > Metazoa > Chordata > Aves > Passeriformes > Corvidae > Corvus > Corvus cornix. The sequence continues at coordinate 22,234,035 of NC_046337.1, forward strand.
TTCGGCATTTAACTTGTTTATTTTTCAGTTAAACAAAATCCAAATATCTCCGGGGAAGACAATGCTAATAACAAACATAACCACATAAGCTTTGTATAAGAAGTCCAATTTTAGCTTTAGTAGGGCCTATCAAGTTGGAAATTGTAGTAAAAATCCAGTAAAACTTAATCAAATTCTATCACATGGATAGGTTGGGCATTTTATTTTTACCCAGTTTGCTCCAGAATTTCTGGTCTGATCCTGAAATACTCGCACGTTCCTTTGATGATATTCTTAGCTTTGTAAATAATTTACCATATTCTTAGTAAGGAAATTCTATCTTAATAGAAGAAATCCTGCTTAATGAGCCCATTAGAGAAAATGAAGTATATTTGCATTTTGTTTTTCTGGTGATATTAAAAATTTTCTTGAGTAAGTGATTCCCTACTGGTATAGCTGTTCTTGATTTCCATAAGAGAAGGAACAGCCTACTCATGGAATAGACACCTGCAGCCTACTGGTTTTAAAACTCTTCTAAGAGACTGCTTTAGCAGAAAAAAGTATGTGCATTAGTTAATTAATTAATTAGTGTATATCTATAATACTAATACTATATCGTAATTTCTATATAGCTATAATAATTCTTTGGTTTTCACACTGTACTTAACTGCTTTTATTACACTGGCATCATCTTTTGTTCCTTAACACATTCTTTCCTCAGTTTAGAAATTATGCTTTCTCTATTCTTTGGGTGTTGCATGAAATTATACCCTAATCTTTCATCAGTCTTAGTGGGATATTTTATCTGCATCCTTCCCCAGAGTTTATTGGGGTTCTACACAGTGGTAGGGGTCCATAAGCTAGTGCAGGACTGAAACCTGGTAATTCCATGACACACATCTCCTTAATTATTTGACAATTTTAATCTATTCTTTCAACTCTGGCCCCTCACAGTGTTTGAAGGCTAGCAGAGTTGAAAGGGGACATATGCTTTCTATTTATCTTTGCTGCTGCATTATCTGAACTGTGCATTGGTCTAGGAGATTGTCCAGTCCACCTAATTTTGTAACACCCATGCCTTCCCAAGCAACAGCTTGTGTTGGGTGATATAGTGAAGAAATTCCAGAGATTCTGACTTTTAGGAATAGACTACTTGAAGCATTAAATGGAGGCACTTAGAACTGAAAATGTTAAACATGTCAAAAATGGAAGGCTCCTCAGCTCTAAAGTCTCCTTTGGAAATTCAGAACTTTCCTCACGATCTCGTTGCTTTATTGAAAGGTTTTTTAGCTATTAACTTACATCACATTGCATACATTTTCACTTTTTGAGCTAAATTTTGTCTTCAGATGAACTGAAGATGGCTCTTTGACTTCAGCAGAATTTCGTGCAAGGACATCTACAACCTCTATTGTACAGCACAAGGCTTCTCTCTTGCTAGGAATCACAGAACAAGCCTTTCTAAGTTTCAGAGAGATCCTAGAGGAAGATCTGCCACCCTCATTCTTTACCCCAGATCTCAAACAAGAGAAAGGGCACTTCGCTGGTGCTCATAATTGTGACAGCACTCATGGCACATATATAAAATATTTTCATTTCCAAAGGGGTCTGTGTCTCATCTACTTACACGTCCACCAACCAACAGATCCTTCAGCTCATATTACATCTCCCAGAAAGTAATTTTGTGTAACTATGACAACACACAGGAGAATAGGATTAACAGAGATTGGAACCCCTTCACCACAGCCTCGAAACCAGACTGGTGCCATCAGACCCATGACACTGGTCACCCACATTGGGCCTGAGCTGAACTTGCCCTGCTGTAGCCAAACACTACAAGGGAGACTTTAATTCCCAGCACATGGGAGAAATCACTTATCTAGATGTCAGAAAGGGGTATATTAGGAGGAGTTGATATCTAATTGATTGTATTTTTTAATCTTTGACATGAGAATTCACCCGGCTGCGTCCAATTAAGAGCAGCAGTTCAACATAATAGGGTGAGGAACTTTTAATGGGTGTTTATAGGTTAAAAGCATCAACCTCTCTTTTAAATTAAAAAAAAAAAGTAGAAGAAATTGTAATTGCTAAAAGATAATTTGAATTCAGAATGCCCTTAGAAGAGGAAGATCTGTTATCCTGGAAGCTTCAAAATGCTAGGCCTTTGGAAAACCTCTGTGTTCCAGTGTCACCAATAAGGAGGGTGGGAAACTGCCCTTTAAAATTTTACTCTGAGAAGAAAGAAAACAAGTCGCATTAGCATTTTTTAGCTGCTTGATAGGTTAAAAACATTCCAACAAAAGGGTCTAGATTGAGGTATGTGAGGCAAAAACAAATATTTCTCCATAAAATGGCTACACTAGCATAAAGAGAAATACATAGTAGACTCAAGGTGGGAATTTAGGGAATAGTATTTTTACTTTTTTAACAGGAAATACTGTTTAGGCGTTTTATATAGGGGGTTCTGCATTTGAGAAGGGATAATTTGCTCTAAAATATGTGGGCAACCAGCCTAAATTCTCTAATTGAGTAGTTTGCTTATAACCCCAGGCCATTAGGTGAATGTAAACTATTACAGGCTTAGTAAGAAAATAGTCCCATTAGGATTTTTGTATTTGTATGTGGTTGTGGGTTAGTGTGACTGTTTCCAAAAGGATGGATTAATGAAAAGGTCTTTTTTTCTGAGTTTGCAAATACTCACACTCTTTGAAATACCACACTCAAATTAAGCTGAAAAGCTCTTTTTTTCTTCTTCTATCAAAAAAGCAGATCAAGGCTTAGCTATTAGTTTCAGTGTGAGTTATCTAGGATAAATCACAGGTATGTTTGCAACCTTTAGAAAACAAATATTCCTAATGAAATAACTAATTCAGGTTTTTATCCGTATTTCTCAAACTGTCCTTAATTTTAAGTGCCAGCCATTAGTGCAACAAAAATTGCCCTCTGGGAAAACCATGGTCTTTCTGGAAGTGTTTTTAGCCTTCATGCTTTGTATGTGTGCTTCAATTGCTACTGTTAAGGTATCACACACGCTGCTTGTAGACTCACATTTCTATAAGGAAGGAGACAACTTTATGTGCAGCTTCTTTTATACTACTAGTATTAAATCTTGTACTTTTCGCTACATAATACATCTCTCAGTTGAATAGTCTATTGCTTTTCCTGTTCCCAGGCAAATTTTAGTCTATTATTTTTTTTCCATGGCCACTCCATATACATAATATAATATGTTAAGAAGAAGAAACATATCTTCAATTAAAAGTAATTGTAACAAATGACCTACATATAAAGACATTAGAAGTAAGCCCTAAATTCATTGTCAACTTTCAGCATCCTGCCTCCTTTTCACCAAAACCTGAGATCCAAGAGTTATGAGAAACTACAAAGTCTATGAAATGAGGAAAGTCCTGTAATAGATTTGATGCAGGAAAAGATAAAGTACTTGTGTCAATGGTGCCTAAACATCAAGGGAAAAATGTGATGACAGAGACAGGTAATTCCCCAAATGAAATCAAGGAGGGGTGTAAGTAGCTCAGCATCCCTCGGACTCTAGAAAATATTCACCTAGCAAAAGAAATGCCTGATCTGAAGACTGTTGCAGTGTTCATAGAAGTTGACCAGTTTATCAATACAGTAGGGACTGTAATGTTTAAAAGAAAGAAGCTGGATCAGAACAGTTTGAATCCAGGCCAAGTAAAACTGAAGTAAAACATTGGAAAAGGAAGCTACACACTGATAAAAAAGGTGATATTGCAACATACAATCTGCTTGCTTGGGGAATTAAAGGCAATAACCCCAAGTGCAGCTTCCTATAGAATTAAGAAGGGGATTTATTAAAAATAGTATAGTCACATGGCTTACAGCATCAAAAGATTTTTAAGTTGAAGATGTTTCTCCATTATACCAGCAATATAAGGGATTTTGTTCATCAAGTAAAAGAGTGATACATAGCTAATCCTTATTGTGAGGATTTTAAACAGTTAAAAGTACTGCAAATCCAATAAAATAAAGCATGAATAAAAAGAATGTGAAAACAGAATAGAAATGCAGTTGGGAGGGAGCACTTTGTGCAATAGCATATTACTCTGACTATATATGGAAGATCTGGTATAGATGGCAAAGAAAACAGTAAAGGGCAAATCTGAGCATTATAATCTGAATAGGTTACCAGGACACCATTTGAGACAAAACATGAAGATTTCAGGGGTTCTTTTTAAGGCAATCTTCATGGCATCACATTCAATCTTTTCTTCTCATACAAAAAGTGCTCCACAGGCATTCCTATGCCCTCATCCTTCCTGTCCCATACTGTTTGCACACAGACTGGGAGCTTGGAAATTCAAGTATCCCATGGCCTGGATCCACATGATTTAGTTACAGCTACAAGCAATTGCAATGAAAGAGGAAAGTTTATTCAAAGCACCTCTAAAAATGTACCAATCCAGTGCAGCAAGCAGGTCTGCCATGTGAAGGTGGACTGTGTTCACTGCAGATAGACCTCTAGAGAAATTATTTACTAAGGCCTTGCACATTGCCACTCAGGATGTGCGAAATAAGAGGCATATTTATTGGTCAAATTGGAAAAAAGCACATACCGAACTTAAGGACAACTCTGCTAGTCTTAAGTTGTTTGTCTGGAAAAAGGCTTCAAGACTGGGATTTGTTTTTCTACCTTGGAGAAAACAAAATATTTTTCATTAATACAAGAGCTTAATTTTTGGTGTTAAAATTTTCAAACATTGGTAAAAGGCAGATACAGGATGAGTGGGTGTGGACAGTGTAAGTCAGGGTATCAGGAACAATGGACAGTGAGATCTTCTAGGAGGTGTGGGAAACATTAGCTCTATGAAGTACTATTTGCAGTACCAAAATTAAGATTAAAACTCACATGCAGAGAGTTTGATGGCTGTAATTGCACAAATTCAGGTGTTTTCCTGGAGTTGTGAATTAATTTTCACTTGTTCATTTGTTTTTCCTCTTCTGCTATCAAGCTTATCCTTCAGCACCATTTTAGGCTCTAGATTTGCCATAGACCAATAGAGCTGGTGCCATGGGTTGTCTCTCCAGAGGAAATTAGAAAACAGCCCTGAACATGGAATATAAACTGAACATTGAACCCTGAACATAAAAACAAATGAAAGTTTTACTAACTTCATCAAACACTCTTGGATTTCCTGCAGTACAAAGATGCTGTGCTGGCAATGGTTTTCTGCTTTGAGGAGTCCGAGACCTTACTTAAGAGCTGTCACACTCTCCCCAGAAGAAAAAGCACACTATGAACACTCATCAGTTTGCCTCTGATGGTACTTCTGAATTTCCCAGACTCTGGTTCTTCCCATCCATCTGACCAACTGAGAAAAACAACTTTACAATGATACAGAAATATCTCCGTTTGATTCAGATGTCTAAGTTGTGACGTAAATGTCTATCTCATCTCATCTCATCTCACCTCATCATCTCTCATTCACTTTTGCTGCCATCCCCTTTCATATTTCTCACCTTGCCATACACAGTCTGCCTGTCTCTAAGGTCGGAGGTGAGACAGTGCAGCCTTGAAAGTATGGGACAGGATTTTTCAGATGTTGTAGTACTTGGACAAATTCTCCTTGGCAGCATTTGAATCCTTTCTTCGGGTTGCTGTCTTGCCTGTCCTACTGTAAATATTTGCAAAACAGGGAATTTGGACCAAATATTGCAAAATACCTGCAGTCAGTGTATGTGTGAGGATCAGGTTCCATATGCAGATATCTCAAAATTTTCTAAGTGACCTTAACAGCTCAAGAAGCCTGAATCTAATAGTAATAATCAGTTAGCCTTAGAAAGTAAATATCATGAAGCAAAATATAATAGAGGCATTGGATACTAAGTTATGTCAAGAAAATAAATAGATACTTATTTTCCTTCAGAAGTTTTATGAAGGATATTCCAGATGCTAAATACCTCTGAAAATCAAACTACATCTCACTGTGGAAAAATACACTTAGTTGCTTTCTATCAAAATTGTTCTTATTTGCCCTGTATCATTTCTCAGCAAAGATTGCTCAGGACAAGCTAAAACAAAAATAAGTATCAGCTATTAATAATTTTTTAGTCTAAAAAGTAGATGGCAAAGCAGTGACATGGAAGGGAGGAAGATTCACAAACAAATAAATTTTTAATAAATCCTCCACTCTATTTCTACAGAATTCCAAATTATTTTACCCTGGTTCAGCTTTTCCACAACTACCCTGGGGATGAGTTTCAGCTGTGTTGTAAGTGAAGGAAGCCCTGGAGCAAAGCTGGTTTGGTGGTTCTGGACAGGTATCTCAGCCTGGCTGTGCAGGAACATGCTCCATGGGACACACTGTGTTTTAGCAACCGGGAACTGCCGTGTGCTGCCTGTGCTGTCCATCTGTGACCACGTTCCACTCTTAATCTCTTTTTAGACCTTTTGACTTGAAATCTTAATGTCATTGTAGCTTTAAACTGTTCTTTGGGATTATGTTTAGAGAACAATGAATTCACAAGGGAGTTGGTTTTAAAAGTACAGGCTGGGCATAAACCTTACCTACTACGTAGTCGTATCATGGATACAGGAACTGTATCTAGCTTAAACCCAGGGAAGAAAGCCCCAGGATCAAAGCCAGACTTTGTAGACATATTTAATTATGTATTACTGGTAAAGCAATAAAAGCTTACAATATGGGCTCTATTCACAAAAAGGACATTGTTTTGTCATGTTCTTCTTGTAAATTCCTTATGCATGACTCAAAGTGTCATTTTACATGAGATTCATAAAGACAAATGTCAGTTCTACATGGGTGTACCAATGTGTTACAGAGTTTAATCAAAAGCAAATGTGTATGTTGAAATCATATGTGTCATTAAGAGCATTTTTGCCCATAAATTGAAACTCCTATTATGGACAACAGACTGAGCTCCTATGCAATAAAGCTGCACTAGCCCTTCTGCATTTCCTGAGAAAGTTTACCAAATCATTTCAAAATGCAGTTATGAAACACAGTGTTCTGTAAGGGAGCTATTATCTCAGGGAAGTACTTCAGGAAGAGTCCACATACTTAGCATTTGTTCTTCCATTTCAAGTACTGTCAGAAAAAGGTCTTGAACAACATATGGCAATAGAGCATCCTAAGAGTTCAGGTTTAGTTCTACAAAAAAAAGTTAAAGTAGCTGGTGGGTCAGAAACTTTGGCTGAGTGAATTAGGAGGTATGTTATTGGGGAAAGAGTTGAAGGCCAATAAAACAAGGATAGGTAGATGTTAAAGTATCGTGAAATAGAACACTGACAAAATGCTGAACAGTAACTTTCATAGCTATCGCGAGGAGGCATCAATGCATCACAACTGTGTTGAAAAAAATAATAGAAAGCTTGCTTTTATATGCTGCCTTATGGCAGTAGTAAATGCAAATAAACCAGAATCTTTAGAAGTATTAATTACAGTAACAACAATGCTCAAAGATGAACTTACGGCAAATAGAGGTGCTATAATAACTCTTCATGTAGCACGTATAATCTCCCAACTTACTATGCTTTATAACCATATATCACCTATTTTCAGTTAGCAAATAAATCATAATTTACTGTTAAAGAAATACAAGCCAGTAAATAATAATGAGATGAAGATTACCAGGAAAAAATCATCACCTGAAAGACAAAAGGACACATGGCTTGTCTAGATTTTTAATGCATAGTTAGAAAGTCTAAAAATATCACAGGCATCCAGGAAGCAAACTGATAACATACATTCAGAAAGGAAAAGCAAGCACATGTCACTGCGTTCTGTAAAATACTTTTTCTAACGTGCATTCCTCATGTATTACTGACATGTGTTGACTCTGCAAAAGAAACTGTCTATTGTGAAGGAGATACCCAGGGAAAATTAACTAGTTTCAAAAGGTTATTAATACTAGTGAGCAGTATTTGAATCTTGGAAAGCAAAAAGCACTCAGATTCTTACTCTAAGATCTACATCTTGTTTGATTCCACTATAAAGTCTTTTATTGTGAAATGGAGCAAAAGCCAGATTCTTGATTCCACTTGCTATTTCTGTTCGTCTTTTGATTACTTAGGGGAATTTAAAATTTAAATTCTCTTTCCCACCAGTTTTGCCACACACAGACATGTTCTTACGGGGTGAAATATTTGCCCCGGAGGATAACACCATAGGGTTCATACTCCCTGTACATACCACAACCTTCCTTTCCTTGCCATGACATCTCCCTCTTCTCCCACCATGTGTATTTCCCCAGATTGAGAAGAACTGTAAGGACAAAAAAGTGTTTTAAACAGTGATAGTGATCTTCTTCCATCTATACAGAGAAAGATTCAAATCCAGAAGGCTTTTCTTCATTTGTGGAGCTGAAGATGTGACCTTGGTGAATAAAAGTAATTCCCTGCTGCCGGTGGAGAGGTGAACTGATCCCAGCATTTACCCACTGAGGACTGTTTCTTGCTTTTTATACAGCTGTTACCAGCAGTGAGTTTTCTTTTACAGCCTTGGTTCTCAGCACTGGATAACCCAGGTTTGGGTTTCCTACTGGCCAAAGCCAGACAGAAAGCAGGATGTGGTGCTGCTAAGGTGCAAGGCAGAAACCAGGGAAAGCTTGTGGGGGGGCCAGCTGCCTGACACCCTCACATGGATCAGAACATCACACAGGTCTGCAAAATACATCTATCCTGACTTAAAGCCTTTAACACATGTGGGATAGTTTTGGTGTGACTGGGAGTCGTTCCCACTCAAAGTATCCGTCCAAGTGTCCGTTCTGAAGGAAAGTTATCACTTGTTTTAGATGTCACTGGCACCAGCTCTAATTTGTTGACTATATAGTGTGGGGATGGATATCCTTGTATCTCCACAGGGAAGTGTTTTCTTTTCCTTTTTGTCTAGAAAAAAAATTGCATGCAAATCATATTAGGGATTTTTTCAGTCTTTTTCATTTCTTTTTTTCTTCTAACCTGAGTTATAATTCAGTTCAGGTATATGTAAATTATCCCACAGAAAACTAAATATAGCAACAACTGAGAGAGATTAGATGAGACTGTGTGATGTTTTTGTGAGCTGCAATTAGACAGCCAGGAGCTTCACTTGTAAATACCAGACTTTAAAGGATAAAAGGCCAATGTTTCCTTCAATAAAGTGCCTTGGGAAAAAAACACACTTTGCTTGCCAAGTGGGCTTGAAAGTAATTTCAGATGGCTCATTCCAAATTCATTGTATTTTTACTGGTGTATGAATGCAAATTTTTAGGAATCAGTAACAGGTTTGGGTTTTCCCCTGAGTTAGAGAGAATTATATTATAGAAGTATTCTCCTTGGAGTGAAATTTCCTCCTTTAGCAAGGGACTCACCTAGGACTGTGCCTTGCTTACACCTGTTAAAGCTTTATTTATGTGCTTTGAGTTGTGCTTACCCCTTGAGTGAGCATTCTGCAAAGGAGGATGTGTAACTGAGATTCCTACTGATCTCATCAGGCTTCAGCTCAGGCCCTCTGCAAGAGGTGCCCTCTCTCTCATTATTTACTTCTGATGGTACAAGGACTCTCTTGAGGGGCTGGGTGGTTCAGTCACTTGCTACAGAGAAAACTTACAGAGGAAGGGGAAAGTGCTCACAAATGAGAGATAAATAAAATTAGTAAAAACTAATGTTCAGTTCTAGGGAGAGAAATAAAATTAACAAATATTAATGTTCAATCATAGTTTTTTTGCCTTGCTACATTTTCTTGTGTTCTGGGTTGATGGAAACAGATCATGTCATGAGCAAATGAAACCTCTAACAAGATTCCACAAATGTTGAACTTTACAAAGCATTCCAACATTACAAAAATGTTGAACATTTTCATAGCAGTATATACAGCTTGTCTCCTACTTTTTTTCCTGCTATGATTTTTTGGCAGAAAAAGATTTAGGATGTTTAATAGAAGAAAGTACAGCCCCCTTGGGATTCAAAAGTTGTTTCTGGTTTTGCTGTGAATTTTCTGTCTTTGGCCAGTCACCCAGGGCAGGTCACTGTTTTTCCATTTTTCAGATAATAATAATCCAACTTACCTGTTGTCAACCATTACTGCAAGAATTTCTGATTTTCCAAAATTAGTTTTGTGTCACTGACTGAAGAATTGTATAAAAGGAAGATAATGACTTTTTTAAAAGCCTACCATTTCTGCTAATTTCACTGAAATTATTGCATTTAGGGGGCTTCAGAAGAGTGATACTGTAATTAGAATGCAAAAAATAATGCATTTTGTAACTTAAACTCTCCATAAGAGAAATGGGAAGAAATAGAGACATCATGTTTTCAGACAAGTAGTTTGAGTATAATATAAGAAAAAATACTCCTCAGTTACATTATATGTGTGGAAAATTATTTGCATATGTGAGAAAGAGCTACTGACTTTAAAAAGCAAAAGGAAGGATGATTCTCATACTCACTTCACAGAATAACTGAGTTCTTAATTTCCCTGTAATGTTTTGTATTCTTTAAGGACTCTGCTTGGATTTGACTTTCCTGTTCTAGTTGTGTACTGTAGGTACATTATATGAAACACAATGTATTTTCCAAATGGTGAGTGCTCTGAATTACTCTTCTGAAAGAAGCAATAGTAGCCCAAAAGCTGTAATTGTTCAAAAGCTCAAAAGACAGCCCAGACAGTCTTTTAGCAACACAACTGGTGCTTCCTTTTCAACCAGGAAGACATGAACTAATTTCAGCAAATCTCAGGCACCTGCTATTTCCATACTGCCAAACTGCAAAAGGTCTTCAGGGGCTACTAATGGGAAAAAGAAGGGGGGTTTAATGTGTAAATTCTGAGAAAATTACTAGTTTAATATTAAGGTAAAATCAGCCTAACAAGAAAAAATTAAAATGTCAGGCTATATCCTTTAGGTTTTTCAAGACCATGCCCAGGCAAGGTGTAGTGACCTGTGGTCTTGCTTCAGCTGGTGAGGCAGTTGGGTTTGGCCTCTAGGAGTATCAGCTAAGGAAAAGGCCAGCTTGTCTTTGGGAGAAGTGAAGGGACAGAGACAAAAAATGTTACATGGTCCCTTTCAGGGCAGTATTGCTGTCTCATTCCCCAAATTCTCATTTGAATAACAGTGGCTCCTGAAATTGTGTAAATTCGCCACCCTTTTAATGGTGGGTTGTATTTTAGTATAAATTTTAGGACATTCTAATTATAGTCAGGATCCTGGAATACCATCTGGACTTAATCTGACCTTTCTAACATCCAGATTTTATAGAGATAAAATTATTAAATGACAATAAGACATACACATACAATACTAAGGGACTAGAGGTATCCTATCAAATGGAAGCAAAACAAAACAAAATGATCATGTCCTTGTGACAATAGGATGTCTGATATTGAAACAAGGTCAGTTTAAGCTTTATGTAATGAAAAGAATGACAAACCTAAACAATAAAATCCCAGTCAGACTGTGTAATACCTAGGTCAAAATATATGAAAAATTATTTTCTTTTCCTAAAAGGTCCTATGCTACTAGATATATAAAACATTACTTATGAGACATCTTTCCACCAAAAAAAAAAAAAAATCCAGATGAAGGCACTTGCAGCAACTGTAAACCAGATTATTTTGCATCATCTGCTAGCCTGGAGCCAAATGTGTGTTTGACACTCCCCAGTGAGGACAGAGTACTATTTCACTCCATGAAATACCTTTGATTAAATCATTGTTCAGTTACACCTGGTGTATCCACATCTTGAGGTACAATGAACCTCTTGTTGGAACACCATGTGTTTGTAACCTGCCCAACACCCCCCAGGCCTAGGGCACCTTTTGTATAGCACTGTCAGGGAGGTTGAGAGAGCTGGGGTATTTCTCCCTGGAGGAGAGGAGGCTCTAGGAACACCTCATTGTGTCCTTCCAGTACCTAAACCAGACTTAATAAAACAGGGAGAGCAACATTTTACACAGGCAGGTAAGTGATAGGACAAGGAGGAACAGCTTTAAACTAAAAAAGGAGAGATTTAGATTAGACTTTAGGAGGAAATTCTGTACTCAGAGGGTGGTGAGGCACAGCTTGCCCAAAGAAGCTGTGGCTTCCCCATCCCTGGCAGTGTTCGAGGCCAAGATGGGTGGGGCCCTGACCAACCTGGTCTAGTGGAAGGTGCCTGCCCAAGGCAGGGAACTCAATGATCTTCAAGGTCCCTTCCAACCCAAACCATTGTGTGATCCTATGATCGTGTCAGGTGCTGGAGGTTTTGTGCTACTTTTCTCAACACTTCTGTCTTTGAAACCTGCTCTGACTGAACCATTCCTTCTGAGAACATGCCTGTTGGACACTCCAGTGTTTGCAAGAGTGACCCAGCTGTGTGGCAGCAGCAAGAAACGCACTGGAGTTTTATAACAGCTATAATGACTTCTCTGCATGTCTCTTCTGGGCATCATTAATTTCTCTCATTTACTGAACAGGTAATTCCATGAACTGTCAGCTGTGGTACTCAGTGTCACCCAAACAGTAAATGGAAGAAGGTTCTAATACACACAAGAGACAAGGAACAGTTATAAATGTACATTGGCAGTGTGAGAACATGGTGAAAGAAAGTGTAAACTCCTTTCCAACCTGCTTTAATGTTGACTTAACAGTTAGAAGAAAAAAAATATTATTTAAGCAATGTTTAATACAAAGTTTATATTAAAGCTCCATTTAAATAATAAAACTTCTCCTTCTGATTGTTAAAACTATATGAAAGATGACTGAGAAATATTTCCATGCTCTTACATTGGCCTCTCACCTGCCACTGTCACAGATGGTTTTCTGGCAAGATGGCAACTATTACCATTCAGCTGAAAAACACCAACTAATGAAAAATGTGTACTAGAATCCCACAACATTTGACAGTTTGTACCACTGACAAAAATTTATTTTTCCATTAATTATTTAAATATTTGTTTAGCTGTCTTGATTCTGAGACTGTTTCAAACTTACTTTGAGCCTTAAGTTGGATGAATTAACTGGAAAGAATATCAAAGTTTCTTTTCCAAGGAGATGGAGGCTCATGTACATGTTATGCTGATAATATCATAGTATTTCCCCTTAGTTTCCTAAGAAAAATACTTCACTTAAATAAACAGAGCAAGTGTTTTCAATAAGAGAGCAAAACAGAAGACAACAGCTTTAAATAATCCCTAGAAGCATCTTCTCCTGCCTGCACACCAGCAAGAGTCACACCTCCCTTTGACAAGTAGAGAGAACAAACCATGCTCACTGCCTGACAGCTGGGTGCTGCAGGTTTCAGCTTTCTTCTTCTGCAAGCTGTAGCTCAGTCCCATGGGCTGGATGCCCATTTGTGGCTGGTGTGCAGGAAGTCTCCATCTAGGTTAGTTCATCTGAAATGAGTACAGGTGTGCTTTGAGGTTAGTCTGCCAAGTGAAGCAAAGTGGGAAAAGGCAGAAATATTCTCTGCAGAAGCTTACTACACTGCAACTCCATGGTAGACGCACCCACAATAATTAATCAAATTCATTCACTCCTCCATCAAACAAACCTCAGCATGTATCCACAACCCCATGTAGAAGCACAGGGTTGAAAGGACTGTCAGGCTGTTGCCATCTGACCACTCAGATGAGCTTCTTCACCTCCTTGAAAGGTCCTGATCAGGCACCCAGACTATCACTCAGAGAAAGAGTAGAGCCACCTTAAGTTCCAAAGCCTTGTTTATCCACCCCCAACCTCAGCTAACATTTCATCTGAGACTTAGGTTATACTGAAGCATTTCCTTCCATATTGATATGCTCCTGCCTACACTGTCTCAGGTTAAAGGAGGCAAAGCTGGGACTTGATTTCATTTCTGTTCACAACATTGATGAGTTCAGCACTTTCATGGAAACAGTCCAGTCTTGGTAGGTCGGCTCAGCATCCACACTGAAATACATGCTGAAAACATGAACCAATCAAAACCACTGCAGAATACTTCACCCAACAGAGGAACACAAAGCAAGATCTGAAAGCACAGACAGGGATACATTTAAAATGCTATCAAATGGAGGCAGTCTTGAGCTAAGTTTAAACTCATCAGGTTTGGATATTGGCAGCACAGCCAGAGAAGCCGAGAGCTCAGCCTGGAGTAACATCAACGCCAGCAATAGATGATGTATTTACCCAGTTTTTTGGATGGGTCACGTAATTCACACCCAGCACTGAGCTATTAGAGCTACACCCCAAGTTTGTGTAAAGGTCATTAGAGTGACTGTATGAGCTGCAGGCAGGGCAGAGCAGATACTGTTCCATGCCTTAGCTCTAAGGAGGGTGAGGAGTTGTGAAAATGCTGTTTGTGTTTGCATTCACGCTGTGTAACCCTAATGAGTCGCTCTGAATGTCCAGTGAGGGATACATTGGAACATGTTGACTCAGGGCAATTATAATGAGACTGTAAAGGGCAATAATTATAGGATTTGCTAATGAGCCTGGGTTATTTTGTCCCTGACAGATCTTTTTGTAGGTCAAGTGCTGATACTGCTGGCAAGTCAAGCATAGATCAAAATATTTTTACTAGAATGAATAGCTAGGGTATTATCTCAGTCAACTGCAATAGCCACCTGCTTTTCCAGTGAATATTTGTTTCCTTGTTCCTTTACATGTAGAAAGACAGCTGTAATAGATTCAGAAGGAAAAACAAAACAAAACCAAAACAACAGTTTTGTTCATCTGGTTAGTGCAACCCATAAGGATGTTAATATGTTACGAGGGATGCAAGAAAAACCAAGAAAGACCAAATGCAGCATGCAATCCAAACAAAAATAAAGTACTGAGTGCCTTCTGTAATTCAATTCTTGCAGATTCCTTCAGTAGTGCTGTTGCCATTACCACAGGTACTTCATCTAACACTTCCTGTCAGGCAGTGAGTCATATAACTCATAAAACTTATCTCTAGAATCTCAGAAATTGTGTTTGCCTACAACATGCTTGATTTGGATCCCCAAAGTGAACCAGAGGTGAAGGCAGCAGGCCATTCAGCAGCTCAGCAACAGGGTGCTATGCACCTTACTGGTGCAAAAGGATCCCATGTCAAATCCCACCCACGTTACTTCTCCGACATATGGCCACTCTTGCTAATTTCATTCTTCTGCAATATTATCTCTGCCTAGTTTTAAAATCAGCTGTTCTCAGGTAGCTGGTGAACATTTATCAAACTGAACTCAAGAATTTATCTTCTCTTGCTTTACTAGGTCATTATTTTCAACTTGTGATAGAAACACCATCTCTGATGAGATCAGTAATGAAACAGAAATTTTACAGAAGGTCTTTCACTGCCTGGGTCTAGTACCTGCCTTCCAGACTGAAAATTTCAAAAAGAAGATAACTTATAGAGGGTCTTTTAGAAAAGAGAAATGGCATTTCAAATCCTTGGGGAAACCTTCTCAAAACGTGCAATATCTTTTATGTGAGACCAGAATGACTATACAAATGTTGTGGTATTTATCAAAGATAGAGGGGGAAATCTTGAAAAATTTCAGTACTCAGACTAGATCATTATCGATAACCAGTTTCAGGCATTTAGCACTCAGATGAAATATAAGGATCATAATGTGGAAAAGCTCCCTGCTGAGATATGCACAATGCTTTGCAAGAGAAAAGGAATGCTTTATTCTTCAGTAGTTTCACAACAGGCTAATAGTTTATATGAATACTCTTTTGCTCAGCTACTGTATCTCCTATAGGACAGGAAGGGTTTTTACTGAAAAACTGCTAGTGCTAGTAGCTATCTAAGATAATCTAATAGGACATTGTCCAGAGTTCTGTCAGCAGAAAGCTGCTAGGAGATGATATAGAAGATAGGAAGATAGAGACAGATGGACACAGAAATCAACTTTGTTTAAAAATTGGCTCCTAAAACATCATGATCTGACCAAAAATGAACTGCAGAACTTATGTGTGTAAGCAAGTATTCAAGCAGGACATGCATTATTCAAGAATTCACAAATGTATCTGAAAAAATAAATCTGTTTTTTCATTTACGAATTCATTAAAAAGACCTGTCTGCACAGCAATACATTTTTTCTTCACAGATCTAAATAGTAGTTGGTAAATTAGCATGGGAACTGGAAATAAGTTAATGAATATTAGCTAAAAGTTATCTTTATTTGAGTTGGAAACAATGCTTCTTTACAAAGCAAGATACAGAAATTGCTTTTACAGAGTATGAGAAGGCACTGTGACATGTTATAGCATATGGCATGCCACTCACCAAAATAAAAAGCATCACAGTCCAGTTTTATCATCTGAATTGTACCATCTAAGTTGTAATGTGCACAGACAAAAAATTGTGATTCCATCTTTTTATTACTAAATATGTCATACGTATTAATATCAGGTGGTTTGGGGTATGGCCCTTGCACAGCAACTGAGGCTCTGTAAAGGGAGGCACTACAGACCACAGAGTCATTTTCCTGTACTCCTGAAGAACAGAGAGTTAAATACTGGATAAAAACCCAAGGAAGAGAAATCGGTATGACAAAGTGCTGTTACCCTTGGAGCAAGATGTAGCAATACATACAGGCCAAGTAGATACTAGATCTCAGCTACATTATTTGTGATTGCAACAATCATAAATAGGATAGGAGAAATGGTGAAATACATATATCTGTCTTTCTGATGCAGCATAAAACTGACATCTTGCTCATTTCTTGACATTAAAGATTCTTCTGCTAAGTCTGTGTTGTTGTTTTCAGAGAAAAAGGGTTATTTTTCATGGTGCAAAATGGTAAATTTCATGAAGTAACGCTGCATTCCATAAACAGATATTTTAAGAGACATTGTCAACCAAATAATGCTTTATAAGGCACTAGAAATGATTCACTGCATGTCTGAAAAACAACTTTTATTCACTTTTATCTTACTAAAATGTTACTTCTCTCTATGAAGTTGAGTGGCTGCAAATGTAGGTCAGGAATTCTTTGCCCTACTTTTTCCCTTCTCATTCACATTTCTGACTGGATTAATCTCCTTCCAATGGTTTAGGATTCTGCCATGAGAAACAGACTACAAAGATCATTGGGGACAGGGTGAACAAAAAAATTGCTAATATTTTCTCTCAAAGACACCAGCTCCCTTCAAACCAAACTATGTCCTCCAATCTCACCCATTCTTTTAAACTTATCTCACGCAAATTCCCGATATATCTGTATTTCCATACATGTCTTTAGATAATGGGTCATAGGCAACTCAGTAGAGTTCAGGTCCACAAAGA
Source organism: Corvus cornix cornix (assembly GCF_000738735.6). Taxonomy (NCBI): domain Eukaryota; kingdom Metazoa; phylum Chordata; class Aves; order Passeriformes; family Corvidae; genus Corvus; species Corvus cornix. The sequence continues at coordinate 22,251,220 of NC_046337.1, forward strand.
TTATTTGGGACAACTGAAAGGTCTAAGCTCTGACAATCAGCAGTAAGTGTGACAGTCTGCAATTGCACTGAGGGAAGGGGATGAGAAAGATCTAACATGAACAAAAGGAGTCAGAGTTGGTGGAAATAACTAGAGAGGGATCTGTGTCCTCTACAACAGATTCACTTCTAGATCTGACAACTGAATTTTGATGTTCTCTTCCTGATATTGACTCATACAAGGTATGCCAGCCCCTGATGGCAGTATCTATGCCGGTCCCCTCTGCTTGCTGCCTTAATAGGTCCACCCAGCATGGCTCCGGGTACTGATGGACCATGGTGGGAGATTTCCATGGAAAGGATTGACTGTTTACTGATTTAATCCAGAAAACTGGATGCAAAGACCTATTTCAAAAGGAAATTATGATTGAAAACTTGAGCATTCAGAACTTGAGAACTTGCAGTTTTAGTGTGATTTATGCAGCCTTCTCTCTCCTTGCTCTGCCAGCTGTGATTGCATTATAATGCAGTCATGGAAGATAAAATCCTAATTTCTGTTGCTGAATGCATGCCCGAAATCTTCCAGGGCAGACATGAGTTCCTCTGAAAGTGACTTAGGTCTTCATAGGGAAAGTCTGATCTTGGTAAAATGCCAGCCATTTGTAGGAAAATTTCAATTATGCTGGAAATGCTTTGCTGAAGGCAGGGAATGGTATCCTAGAACAGAAAAATGTTTACTTGATTAATATAATTGAACCTCCGCCTTGGTACAGAACTTCCATACAACACTAAGCACAACACTGAAATCCAGCTTTTCATAGTTGCTTACAAAAAGTATTTTCAATTTTATGGTTTTCAAATCACATTCAAAATTTTGTTTTGCAAAGCAATGAGCAAATAATATTGCTAACTACACTAAAACTATCACCTTGGTGTCCTCCATGGGACATACAAAGCAAATGCAGATTCTGTGTGTGTCTGATCTTTGGGATTACAGTTAGGAAATGGGATTAATCCTCACTTTATAGAATCATTTTGAGAGTTAATTTGTTAATATTTGTGAGGTAGCAGAAATGGGAGTGAGAAGAACCTTGTCTGGTCAGAAAATTAACAAATCTTTATTTAACCCAGAGTCAGAATCTTGTATGAGAAATAATGCTGAGAGCCCTACCCGTGTCAGATAAATTCACAGGCTTAATTACTGATCTGTGAGTGAACACCAACTTCCTCTGTGCTGGGGTGAGACAGGCCCACAGTGAATGTAGTCAGTTTGTAATGCAAACCTCCATTTTGGTGTTTCCTAATTTTCTACATTTTCTTGTTACGTTTTCCTTTCGTTTGTAATATGTTACTCATTGCCTGGTCACTGCTTCAGTTTTGCTGATGTGGGGCCAAGAAGTTTTTTCAATATTTTCTCAATACAGTAAATATTCTCAGAAATTTATGTCAAATATTTAAAATCCTATGTTCTAAAGAGCATTACAGAATTGTTTTTTAAATGCTCTAAAAATCTGAAGTGCAAAGTAGTTTAAATCGTTGTGAGAAAATTAAGAAGATTGCCCATAGGGCCATGCTCTGGATATCTGATAGCAGAAATGAGTTCCAGACTGCTTCTCCACCTGTGTTAGTATTTTGTATGGAAAAATAAACTGCTTGCAAAAATGTATAGGGAAGCAGGAAATCTGGAGCCCAAAATATGGCAACATACACAGACCCTTGCTTTATAATTATGTGCACTGTAGACCATCTGTCTAGCAGTTAAATACACTCCCATTTAAATGAGCAAGTACATTTAATGGACAAAATATTAAGATCACTGAGGGGTGAAGTTTTTTATTTGCAGTGTGCAAATGCCAGAGTGGAACCACTTGTACATTCTCAATACTATACACCTTTAGAATAACTAAGAAAAATTACTTCCTAGCTGCTGCATACCAAAAACTTACTCCTTTTAAGCGAATCATTACAAACTGGAATTGAAAGCCTGATGGTCTCATGGTCTCCATTCCAGAAGTATAAATCAGGCTGCAGCTCAGCTACTGCCGTTGTGAACTCTTTAAATACATAGAAAGTGTAAAATACTGGGAGGAATGGTTTAATGACTTTACTTGAAGTATTCATTGTCATTTCAATCATCTTTTAAACAAGACAGGACTGGAGAGATCTTTCCTAAACACCTTAACTAATAAGTTGTCAGTGTTTAAGCAACAATTACTGTACAAAAATGAAATTAGCTGATGTGATCAAGCCATATGGCTAATATAATTGATTTGTTCAGATTTTTAAAAATTATGAAAACAAAGCCAGAACAGCAGCATAATATAATTTACAAATTTAACTAGAGGTGATATGGTCTATTTAGTTCGACAACAAATAACGTCTTCCTGGTGTTTTAAATTAAGTAAAATGAGGGAGGGACGCCGTTGGGTCCTAAATAGACCTGAGCTGGAAGAGCGAATTTCAAAGGGCTCGGGCCAGCAAAGCCACTGGCTGTTAACCAGGGCAAGCGCTGATAACGGGAGCTTAGGAGAGCCCGGGGTTTGGAGGAGCAGCCTGGGTGTCCCCCGGGGCCGCGGCGGAGCCGGGGTCGGTGCCAGTCCCCGCCAAGCGCAGCCGCCTCCCTGGCCGGGTCCCCTCGGGTGCTATCCCGGCTCTTCGAAAGCAGGCAGCTCCCGAGGGGGACGAAGCTGTGGTCACGAACAGGTACCCAAAAGGCTCGGGATCGGGTTTCTGAGTGCTTTTTCAATACTCCTGAAACTTGGATTCGATCCGTAGTTGTTAAGTACTCAAAGGGTACCGGTATTTGCCCTTTTGATTGAGTCGCACTCAGCAAAACAGACGGAAGCCATAACAAATCTGCACTGCAAAATGTATTTGTTTGTGTTTCTCTACTCTGAAGTTTTTCGGAGCCTTCCTTAGTTACCTTGAGGATGTTTTCGCTTTGCCTGATTACTGCTGTGTGGAGGTTTCTCGATACTGGCTGAGAAAGACAATTTTGAGTCCGGACTAGCAAAGGAACGGAGGTTTGGGAAAGCGAAAGCTTTATTTTTCTGACAAGTGCAGTAGGCTGCAAAAGCTGTGCGTGGAGGAGTCCTGCTGGCTGGTGTGTGCAGCGGGGGAGTTTTACCCCTCTCAGAAACACACGACAAGCACACTAGAGATGTCTTTGCTCTATAGCAAGTACCCCAAAAAGATTTTGTGCTTAAAATCAGCTTGCTTGTTTTCTCTTACAAAACTGCTCTGGTCCTGTCGACCACCTCACGCTGCAGAATAACGCCACGAGAAGTTGAATGTAAAAGTCTCATTTGCATAGTCTGGAAACTATAGACACGGCTTAACTGATCACTCCTCTGAAATTCTCTCCCGTCGCTAATAAGTTAAAGTCTCATTAAGGTGCTCTGAATCGAGTTTTAATAATGTGTTAATAATCTCTTGCCACTGGTAAGAAAAGAAAGGCTTTGAACCAGCTGGTGCGCTTGGAAGGAAGTCCATCCCGGCGTGGGCAGGGCGCACAGGCTGCCCGCGGAGGGGCTGGGCAGGAGCGCTCCCACGGGACACGGGAGGGAGGCAGCTGCGGCATTTGGCACCCCGGACCCGCACACTGCGGCAACCCACGGCGGGGCGGGCAGGGGCGGGCAGTCCTGCCTGCTGTGTTACACCCCGGGAGGGAGGAGGGAGGCTGATTGATTGATTGATTATATATATATTTTTAAAAGTACTCCAAACCAGAATCTGTCCCTCACATGATTTTATAAAGAAAACAACTAAGATGTTGCTGGGGTGTTTTCTCCCCTGTCATGAGAGTCCTTCTTGGTGAAAGCAGTAAGTGGAAGTGGGAGACCCGAGCCTCTCTTGCCTCTGAGGGTGAGCGAGGCCTTGCCTGGAACGGCACCACAAGCCCCCGGGACCAGAGGCCAATGCTCATGAGAACCTGTGCGAGGACGAATCTTTAGCTGAAAAGATCATCCATGATTAATGATTTATCAGGAATTCAACTTCACTCTCTCAGGCCCAACAGGCCACACAAGGCCTTCAGAGATTGCTTTTCTACTTGTAATATTATCTTCCCTGCTGCGTCTCCTTGGGTCGTTACTATTATCATCTGGGCTTAAATTTCTCTTTTTAAACAGTGTAATCTTTCTTCGGTTGTGCATCCTGGAGTAAAAAAACGGGCATCATTTTCACATCAAAGAACTGTCAGTTCCCCTTATGAATTGCTACCCCTCTCACCCTCTCTAAAACACTACCCTTGACACCCAAGCATGCGGAGCACCGTGGAGATATATCGTTGTAATCACAGCCCTTATAATTGAGTGTTGCGCCGGAGAGCCGCTCGGAGCGGGGCGGAATGGACACCGCGCTATCCCAGCGGGGCAGGGACACTCTCACACCCAGAGCGTGCCAAGCTGCCGGTCCTCCGCGCTTCCATCCGGGAAGGGCGCTGCCGTCGACAATCACCCGGCGACTCCGTGGAGCCGCGTAAGGCCGCTCTGCGCGACTGCGAAGAGAACCCAATCCCACCCGGGGCGGGCGCGGGACACCGCTCCTGGCTGCCGCCGCCTCCCCGGGGCTCCCCACGTCCTCCCTCGCCGCTGCCTGCCCCTTCCCGAAGGGCTCTGCTCGGCTCAAGCCTCTGCCCTGCTCCGGTCGGGCTCCCCCAGCGGTTCCCAGCAGGTGCGGGGCGCGTCGAGGTCCTGAGGCCGAGCCGCTGCTCCCCCGGGACTACAGGAGTCCGTCTCACCCGTCTCTCCGCTCAGATTGAGGCTTTGCAAAGTTTCTCCCCGACACCTTCCCCCATCCCCCGAGCGTGGGGAGCCGGCTGGAGCCGCGGTACATCCTGCAGCGCTCCCTGCTCCTTGCCCGCTCCCGTCTGCGGTCGGCGGGACAGGGGCAGAACTGCGGATCCTGTCCCCTCCCTGAGGGTCGTGTTCCAGGGCTGGTGGGGCTGGGGACGCGCGCGGTGCTCACCCGGGCTTTGGCGTTTCCCCTCGCCGAGCCGCAGCGCTCGGTTTGGTCACCGGGAGCAGTGGAGCCGGTGCCAGGGGAGAAAGAGAGCTGGGAAGGAAGCAGTCCTGTCTGGAAGGGGGGCGAGGCAGCACATAAAGGGGAGCTGCAGTTTCCTGCCCAGTCTCGAAAGGAAATCAACCCAAATTATTAAATATATATATATATACTTTCTTGTCATGGAAAAGGAGAGTCATATCTGGTTTTGTCATTTGGTGGGGATTAATTAACACGAGATGGCTTCACCAGATGACGGAGCAACAAGACCCCTTTCTATTCACCCTTGAGCTCCATGTCCAAGGCAGGGAGTCAGAAGCTGTATCG